>NC_056750.1:609275115-609510115 GCF_019279795.1 Protopterus annectens | reverse complement strand
CCTTACTTAACACACAACAATCTTCATACGACAGTTCTTTACTTGAAAGATTAATGATTTTAAAATGTACAGTACCTAATTCATTGCGTTCACTAAAATAATTTTTTTAAGCCAAGCTGTAGAGTTTAATGGTTAGTGTTAACATACATGTGTAAGGAGATCAGAGTGGCATGTCTTCCCTGCAAAAAGTAAAATAAAGGTGTTTCTTGTGTATGTAGATGCTGTTTTGTAAGTGGTATTTGTATTGCATGTTATCACTGATTAGATGGTCAATTAGATGATTTTCTGTAGACAATCTGTTGTGCAGCTGTTCAGTTTCTTCAGTGTTTTGGTGGTCAGTTGAGAACATAGTTGACCTATCGCATGACTAGTATTCAAACGTGTGTATATATTATATATATATATATATATATATATATATATATATATATATATATATATATATACACACACTTTTTTTAAGCTTTATGCATTTTGACAGAAAAAGTGAACCTGGTAACATTCCAGGAAGGCATCATTGGAACTACCATCAAAGACCCATGTTCATAAAATTAAAAAAAAAAAAACAAAAACAATTGGTATTTAAAATGTCTGTTTGTCATGAAGTGCAAAAAAGCCTCTTGATATCTTGCATCATAATTATGACAGTTTTTTCCCCTGATGAAAGCAAACGGATTATATAAAATTAAATGCCAATGATTCCTCTGTATTATGCCTTCAAAGTAAACAACAAAGTAGTTGATAAAGATTAAAACTTTGTACAGCATTTTCTGGCTAGCTGGTCACTAGCAAAACCTTAATAATAACAGCAAATCTAAAGAAAATGCCAAACAGGTAGCTGACTAAATTTAATCTCTCTCTCTCTCTACATCTTTGAAAGGCAATTTAGTCTGTAATCACTCTGAATGGAGAAGGTTATAAGCCACTGAGCATTTTATCCTACTTTGTGACAACAGTGAAAGTGGTTAAGTCAACATAAAATCTAAATTAATGAAGGTACAGAACATATAATATGTACTATCTTTAGAAATCCAACTCACAATTTTCTGTGTTTTCTGATATTCAAAACTATTATACAATATGTGTATAAAACAGGCATATATGACTGAAAAATACTGGATTTATAAAATTTCTTACTACAAGAGTATCACTACAGCTGTACTAGTAATGTCTTTTGGCTTTTCCTGGTTAGGGGGGTCTCCACAGCAGAACTCCGGTTCATTAATGATTGGCAGTCGATTTTTACGGTGCCGAGTTGCCAGCCCGATGCCCTGTACTACTAACTCTAAAAAGTTGAGTTCTTACTGATCTCTGCTTTCTACTGTAATGCCTCCAGGCTTTTGTATGATGTTCAACATATGGGCCTTCAGGATTTTAAAGCATAATGGTCTGCAGACAACCATAAACCTTTGCACTATTGCTGTTATCAAATACAAATATATTAAGTAAACTAAAGCTATGCTCTTCTCTGGCTTGCCCTCTTGTGGGAGAATGGATTCACTGCTGTAAGTCATATACCACTTTTCCAGCTTTGCATCATTTAAAATACCATATATATTCTTTAAGGAGTGCTCATAATTTATAGTTGGGTCAATATATGTAGAAGACCTAGGTACCCAATAGCTTAAATAATATTTAAACTACAAAATAAATGCCTTAGAAATGTAAGTTGTTGCACCAAAATTGTTACTATAGGTTACAACACATTGACAGAAAAAATGGAATTACTAGCAAATGATAGAAATGCAGATGTTGACGCCACTAAATTGTTTCTTGGCCTACCTAGCTTGCACTGTCCTTGCTTTTTAGATTAAATGCAGATCAACTTTAATCAACAGCTTGTTACATCTATAGTTAACAAAACTACACAAAATTTCCTTCTATCTGTCCATGCTTACCTGAATCCTCTTTTGACATTGTTGCCCTCTCATTCCTCAGAAAGGTTTCTGCAATCCGGTATTGCCATTTTTCTAAAATAATAACCATACTCAGTGTGATTGTGTTCCTTTATTTTACTTAAATGCTTGTATTAACACCACACTCATGGGAACATAGAATCGTAGGAGATACAAGGTAGTTTAGCCTTGCAACAATTTGCACATTATCAGTACCTGCCCTCAGAATGAACCTGCTCACAAGAGGAGGGCCGGTCCAGTCAAGCCAGGGGTAAATTCATGAATACCCATCAAATCATCCAGTTCCTGATTAAGAGAATATAATGGACCAGATTCTAAAAGATTTGCTCTCAGTGTAAGTCTGCCCTGATTTTGAAAGACCTGCTCTCAGTGTAAGTGACTTACTTCAGTGTAAGGCCTGTCTATAAACATGCTTAGTACACAGACCAAATTCTAAAACCCATGCTTTCAGTGTAAGTGGTCACTTACCCTGAAAGCAACTGTTTTGGAATCAGGACCAATATCTCACACTACTTAATTTGCATTGTGAGTTTATTCCAAAGGCATGGAAAGCACTGTGTAACAAATCTCTCTTCACCTTTTTATGTATTTGCTGGTGAAGTTTATATCTCTTTATATAGTATTTGTAGGACTATTCACTTTATGGAGATACAAAAGATGCAGTACCAGTGTGTCCCTAATGGGTTGGGAGGCAAGGCATAGATCTCCCCTCAGGAGCTATCAGATACTAAATGCAGGACAGTGCTTCCAGCCATTTCTGACAGGTTAGGGCTTTTAAGCCAGTGGTCTTTTAGTTAGGAACTTCAGGAGTCTTTCTAGTTGTCTGATATGTCTAGCAAAGCACATCTCAAGGGGCATATTATATTTATTAGTTGACCTAAATAATGCTGAATATAAAGAGAAAATGATTTGTTTGTGTCTAGAAGATAGTCCTTTGTAATCAATAAGGTATCTAGTAACATTCTCATTTTAGAGTAAGGTATTGTCTATGTCACATGCTTTCAGAGAGGGGCAATTTACCAAATGTGACTGTATTATACTTTTTAGCATTTAATTTAAGACAATTTTAATATAGTAGGTATTTATAAGTGTAATTTCTTGTAAAGGAGCTTATGTGTCAGAGGGGGAATTTGACAATGACTCTCAGTTCATAGTTCTCTACAAACGTGGTCATCCAGAGATCTTAGTTCATAGTCTAGAGATGTGAAAAGTAAATTTAAACAAAAGTAGTCCCACCATAGAGCCCAGAAGGATACCACTGGTCTCCTTCATATTCTTTTTTGAGGCACCTGCTAGCCACATCCTGTGGAGTCTGTCCTTTAAGCAATTTGCTGTCCATCATACCACATAGGCATCTATTTGACATGCTACTCTTGACAAAGCCAAACTACTCTGGATCTAGCCTGATGACATTTTTAATGTCATAGCTTATCTGGTCAGTTGTGATAGATTCCATGGCTTTGTAATTAAGACTTGTCAGGCTCAATTGTAAGGCCACCCTTCTGGAGTGGCATCATCACTGCTGTGCATCAAACCTCAAGGAGAAAGCCACTGGCTATACTCATGGTAAACAGTTTAAGGAGTAGCCCTGCCAGGGTTTGTTTACTAATGTTTATTAAACAGCCAGGTATATTATCAGGTCCCATGGAAAAAGTATTTTTAGTTTTGGAGACCACCTTTAGCACACAATCTTTTCTGGTGATGGGAGTGATGTGCTTTGGATAGTCATATCTGGAGTAAAATTTCCATTAAATTTGTTTGCTAACATGCTGGCAATGTCTACTGGGTCAGAGTAGGTGGTGCCATTTCAAATATGTTCAGACAAATATTGGATGTTATTTCTGAGTTTTCTAAAGTAATTAAAGAAGGATATATAGTTATTGTTAGCTTTAAATGCTAACCTAAGTTCATGTGCTGCTTTAGTAATCCCTATAACATTTTTCTCATTTTAGTCAATTTTCTTTCTTTTAAACAGCTTTATTGAAAACATTATTGTAATGAACAAATATTTTGAAAAGGATTGAACAGTTTTTTTGGAGTACAATAGTTAAAAATAGAAAACATTAATATAATAGTTATAATAACAAAGAACTATATACAATGATGTTCACTGTATATTAAACAAAGGAATCAGTTAAATTATTTATGTAGAAAAAAAGAAAAGGGAAAAAAGAAGATTAATACATTAATCTAGTTCTTTAACTAATAATTCATTTATATTTTTCCATTTGTAATATACATTTGTAGTCCTCCTATATTTGGATTTAATAGTCAACATTTCTAACTTAGATACCTGCAAGAGAATACTTTTAAATTCTTTAAGTGAAGGAATAGATGAAGACTTCCAGTTTTTTGTAATTATTTCCTGGCACTGGACAAAATATACCAGACCAAAGAATACTTGCTTTTCTTTCTACAGTCTGGAACTGGTGTGTTGAATAGTACAAGTGATTTAGTGAGCAAAACGTTGTCTGTAAATATTGCCTGTAAATATTAACTTCTTCCCAAAATGTCTTTAATAATAAACAATCATAAAATATATGACTCGAATCAGTGTTTATTTCTGTATTACATCTCCAGCATACAATATCTTCTTTAGTTATCTTACTTATTTTTTGTGGAGTGAGAAATGATTTATGTAAACATCTCCATGTGAAGATTCTCCATTTAAGTGAAGAAGTAGTTTTGCTAGCTGACTGAAGAAAATGAAATTTGCCTTTCTCTGAAGGGATAAAATTATTGATTACAGAAAATGAATTCCAATAGTTATCTGAGTATACATCTAAATCTTGCTTAATTGCTCTATAAATATATGATATACTATTTTAACTGATAGAGTATGCTAGATATATAAAATTAAATATTGAATAAGTTTAGGTATTGAATTCTTAGCAATTGTGGGAATTAACTAATTTATCTAAAATATATTTTCTAAATTCTTGCAAATCTAACTAAAGTATCAAAATTATATTCTTCTATAAGAGTATTAACAGATTTTACCTCATTTTTGTTCATCATTTGATGCCAAAATATTAAATGTTTTTGTTTAAATAATGACATTTTAGAATAATCTGTAGAGAAAAAAGAAATCCCTTGTATATAGGCAATAGGAAAGATGAGGAACAACCAATTCTCAAACATTCTAATCCTAAATATATAATTCTTAAAGGTCTTTAGGATTAAAATGACATAAATATATTTAAACGTCTGAGTGGAATAATTGGAGAAATAATCTTTTAAACTCCATGTGAATTAGTTATTTACTAGTTTTGATAGATGAATATTAACTTTATTTTTAGTATTTTGAGATAAATTTATCTCCATTTTGATAGACATTCTCCATCTATAAGATAGAAAATTGTTTTAATTACTGGTGAGACTGAGTAAATGTCTAGATTTGGTAAAGATATGCCTCCATTTTTCCAACTATACATATGATAAGATAATGCAATTCTAGGTTTAACTGGATGCCATAGAAAATTTTTAATCAGTGTGTTAAACTTTTTTATTAAATAATTAGTAGGGGGAATAGATGCAGATTGAATTATATACAAGATTTTTGGAAGCAATATCATCTTTATAATGGAAAGTTTATCATCCATTGTGAATAGAATTTTGTTGCATTTACTTATTAAACTCTCTATAGTTGATATACTTTTATTATAATTTATTTGTAAAATGTCTTTAATATTAGTAGTTATAGTTGTACATAAATATGTTATTTGTTGAGATTGAGGTATATATTTTTTATATTCATCTTGTATACTATAACTTTTTGAACCAGTTAGAAGGATCTGAGTTTTACTGTTATTAAAAGTAAGGCCTGAGTTTTTTGAAATATAGCAATGTCCTTGAACAATTCTTGCAAGGTAGGATTATTACCACTAAGGGTAATTAATACATCATCAGCAAACATTTGAATTTTTGATGTTTCATTAGAGCTTAGTTTATAACCTTGTATGCTACTATTTCCTCTTATTAAGTTTACCCAAGGTTCCATAATTAATGTAAACAAAATAGAAGATAAAGGGCAACCTTGCCTGGTTCCTTTTACAATAGCTATATTCTGAGACACATTTGTACCTATTTTTATATAGGCTTGACTTCCATTATATAATTGAGTGATAAGATCAATAAAACTATTAGAGAAATTTAACTCCTTCAATAAAATGAAAATATATTCCTAATTAACTGAATCAAAAGCACAGTTGATATCTAAACTGACTAGAGTTAAAATATTCTTTAAGATTTTCACTGATTCAATTAAAGTTATTGTTCTTTTAATGTTATCGTAGGAAGTTATATTAATTATAAAGCCTGTTTGGTCCATGTCTACCAGGGAACATAAAAACTATTTAAATCTGTCAGCATAAATAGACATAAACATTTTCTAATCTGTATTTAACAAAGAAATGGGTCTGTATGAAGAACATTTTGTAGGATCTTTATCGGGCTTTAATATAGGAGAAATAAACGTATACTTCCAAGAAGGGGGTATTATGTTTTTATTTTGGTCTATGTTGAATACTGTGTGTAACAAAGTTAAAGCTTTGGTAGGTAAATTTTATAGATTTCAGAAATTATACCATCATTTCCAGGAGCTTTATTTTGTTTAAGTTTAGTAATTTGATCTTGTATATCTTTAAAAGATATTTGTTTATCTATTAGTTTTATTTGTGTTTCTGATAATCTATTTTTTATGTTTTTATTAATAAATGATTGACTATCCCTTGTAACATTAATCATAGTATTAGAGTGGTTTATTTTTAAGAAAAATTCTCTAAACTCATTTAATATATTAAGTAAACCAGAAACAATTTTTCTTTTTGTTGGAGAATATATTTTGTTAATTTGATTAAACTTATTTAACCTTTTAGTTTTGTTGGCTAGAATATTCATAGATCTAGGATTTATAGAAAAATTTACAAATTTAAACTTCTCTAAATTAATAGTGGTTTTATGATTTAATATTTCTAAGTATTTATTATTCAAAGTATTTATTTCATTTATTCTAACTTTCTTATCTAAGTCTCTTGAAACATCAAGTCTTAAACTATCTAGTTTTGATTGTATGTCTTGGAGTTCTTTATCCCATGAGTTTCTTTTCTTTTAATACCAATCAATAATTTTACCATATAGATAAGCTTTTAGAGCATCCCAGATATATATTTCAGAAGTTTTCTGTGTGTTATTAAGTTCAATAAAATTGTGTACGTCTGTAGAGATAAAATTAGTAAAGTCTTTTAGTTTAGTTATATAAGCTGGTATCCTCTTAATTTGAACATTAAAGTTAGAATATACTATAAGGTCAAAAGTTATGGAATTATGATCTGAAAGAGGACATGAAATCACTTTTGAGTTTGATGGAGAATCAGTTAGGCTATTAGAAATTAAAATCCTATCTGTTCTTGAATATGAATTATGTCTATGTGAGTAGAATGTATAGAACAATGATTTAGCATCTGCAAAATTATTAATATCCTTCAGCATGTATGAATCTGAGAATTTGTTTAATAGTTTAGCTATTGCTGGAATTTTCCTTTTGCCATTAGTACTAGAATCTTTTATACCTGAAATACAATTGAAATCTCTAGCTAGAATAATATTACCCTTAGAGAACTGTACTATATGGTCTATATGTTTTTTTACTGTTTTTAGCCCAATGCCAGGTATCTAATATATATTTATTATAGGTTCATAGGTAGGTACTAGGCTATCTGCCCGAAGACATTTATAAGCCTAGCCAGAATGTGTCGGCTTTTGCCGCCCCCCCCTTAGATTAGTTCCCTGTGCCTCTGTCCAGCAGAGCTATTGAAGTGATCACTGGGGTAAACTTTCTGTTTCCCATCCACTTGTCAAGGTTTCTCTTGAAGAGGGTTAATGAGGAGCCATGCCTAATGTAGACTGGAATCTTGTTCCAGAGCATGGGAAGTTTCTGGGACATGAATCTATCCCTCCAGCACTTCCTATTTATTGTTGTGGTGAGGTTTAGATCCCTGGAGCGTGTGGCTCGAGGGGATATGTTTTTCTTTAGGTAGAGCATGTTCATCAATTCTAGGTTGGACATGGCCTTGTATGTCAGGCAGAGATCACCTCTGAGTAGGCAGTATGCAACAGAGTACAGCTAGAGTTTCTTCAGTCGAGCTGCATAGAGCATCTGCTTGAGGCCAGTGATCCTCTTGATGAGGTACTTCTGTGGTCTTTCCAGTTGTTGCAGGTGTCTTGTAAGGTACATCCCAAATGGGGCATTGTACTCTATGATGGGTCTGATGAGTGATGCATAGAGGCGCCCAATGATCTCTTTCGATCTGGATGCTAACCCTTTTGTGATTAGGTGGGCCACATAGAAGGGTTTTCTAACCACTTTGGCAATGTGATTATCAAAGGAGAGGTTACTATCTACTTGGGTCCCCAGATCCCTTATTACGTCTTCCGTATTTAGGGGGCTACCACCTATGTGGTAGTTTGTGGGTACTTTGTTTTTTCCAAAGGGGATGACTATGCACTTTTTGGCATTTAGCTTGAGGCCTTGGTTTTGACACCAGGTATCTGTTTCAGTGAGACCCTTTTGGAGGGTGTCTGTGTCAGCCGGAGAGTCAATTATAGCCTCTAGTTTGCAGTCATCTGCAAACTTGGTCAACCATAGTCCTCCTGTGCTTGCCTGTACCTTTGAGAAGTATATGCCGAACAGAAGGGGTCCTAGGACTGAGCCCTGGGGAACGCCACTTGTAACCGGTTTAGAGTCAGACCTAGCTCCTGCAACTCTTACCATGTGGGTTCTGTCCATGAGCCAGTTGGCAACCCATCTCATGATGTAGGGGTTTATATTCAGGTTGGTGAGCTTGTCTATAATACATGAGTGGGGAATGGTGTAGAAGGCCTTTGCAAGGTCTAGGTAGGCTGTATGGACCACCTTTCCCTTGTCTATAGCCTTGGTAACTGTGTCATAGAAGTCCACCAGGTTTAGGAGGCATGATCTGCCATTAACAAAGCCGAACTGGGTATGGTCCAGTGTTTGGAGGTTTCCAATGTCTCTGTTAATGAGATCCATGATGATGTGCTCCATAGTTTTGCAGACCAAGCTAGTCAGGCTTATAGGGTGATAGTTCCTGGGGTCCGTTGTGGCTTCACCTTTGTGGAGTGGAATAACTGTTGCTGTGTGCCACTCTGTGGGCATGTAGCCTGTGGAGAGGCTGAGTTTAAACAGTGTGTTTAGGTGAGGGATTAGTTCATCTTTGAGCTCATGTAGGACGCAGCCTGAGACACCGTCAGGTCCCATTGATGCTGTGTTTTTGGCTTTGGAGAGGGCTGTTTTAACTTGAGTGTCTGTGATTTCAGGGGCACTACATTCTTCTGGTATAGTTATGGGCCCTTTTGGGGGTGAGAGGGGGGTGAAGTTTGCACTGAACCTGTCTGCCAGGATGTTGGCTATATCGGTCGGTTCAGTGTATTTTGTGCCATTCTGCAATAACTCTGAGCAGATCTGAGAATTGCCACTTAGATTCTTGACATAGCTAAAAAATGCCTTGTGGTTATCTTAGCAGTTCATGGCAATTTTGCTTTCAAAGCTAGCCTTGGATGATTTTATGAGGGAACGTAGTTTCTGGCTGATACTGATCAGGGATGTCTTCCCTTCTTGGGATTTTACTCTTTTCTGTACTAGTTTCCTCCTTCTATTGTATAGCTTGTTTATGACAGGGGTCCACCAGACTGGTTTCCTTTTCTTGGAGGAGTGAGTCTTAATTTTGTTTGGGATAGCACAAGCCATGCATTCTTGAAGGTGCCTGTAGAGTGCATTAGTAAAGGATTTTGCAGCTTGGACAGCGTTATCCTTTAGCATAGGGGCTTTGAAACTTCCCACCTCGGTCTTAAGTAACGTGAAGTTTGCTTTTGAAAAGTTTTTTTTTCACGGTGGTTTATTTGACCGGGCATGGTGGAGGAATGTGGATATCCAGAGTGATTCGTTTATGGTCAGATCTAACCAGCGAGGGGTTGACCTCCGGTGTGGAACACCGGTCGCCCATGTTGGTGATGACCAGGTCCAATATATTGTCACCTCTGGTGGGGTTGTTGACCAGTTGATCCAGGGTGTTTGAGTTTATAAATTCTTGGAAATGTTGGGCAAGGGAGTTTGTACTTGAGTAGTTCTTCCAGTTAATGTTTGGGTAATTGAAATCACCCAATATCAGGGTGTTTGGTAGGACCTTTATGTTTCCCAGTGTTTCCAGGAATGCGGAGTGGGGGTCCTGGGACATGGTGGGTGATCTGTAGCAAGCTATAATTTGAAAAGCAGTTTTTCCCATTGTTAGTTGCACGTGGATGATCTCTGAAGCATCGTGCTGTGCCACTAACCTGGAGGTGTGGGTATCCTTGATGAATATGGATACTCCCCCACCTTTTGTATTTCAGTCCGGGTTTTGTGGCCAAAATGTATGGTATGAGTTGTAGCCTGGTAGTGCTGGGGTGCTCTCTGGAGCCTTAAACCAGGTTTCTGTTACTGCACATATATCGATTTTCTCCATACTGAGGAGTGCTTTGAGTGCATGCATTTTGAGGTTTAGACTTCTGGCGTTGTGTAGCACTACTCTCAGTTTTTTGTTACTTGTGCTATTTATGGTGGTGGGTTTGTCTTTTGAGCCTTGCCTAAAAGAGGCACTATGGGGGTGGCAAGAGCCTTGGCCAATATTTGAAAGCCTAAGGGTGACAGGTGCAAACCATCTCTAGCGAAGCAGCGTGGCTTGTCGAGCATGTCATCCCAGGCTGACAGACACTAGATCCCCTTTGAATGACACCAGAAGCTTAGCCAATTATTGAAATTGATAATTTTTTCTCTATACTCTGGTATCATTCTTGGTAAGAGCAGGATGCTACTCAGGGTCAGGGTCATACCGGCCTGGGCTATGTGATCAGAGAGCTCCTCCATGTCTCTTTCATTGTAGTCCAGGGAGGTACAGCTCAGGTCATTCACACCAACATGGACAATGACAGAGTCATGTTTGTACTTGTTCTGGAGTGACCTGAGTGCTTTTGTTATGTGGCGAATCCTGGCACCCAACAGACAGCTAACAGTAACCTTCTCCTTGTTCAGCCTAGTGAGTGGGATGTCAGTATGCCTGACTATAGAGTCACCTGTTTACTAGTGTGTTGGGTATGTTATTTTGCCTTAAAGGCTGTGATTGTGTGGCACACTGGTTTTGTGAAGTATGTGTTGCATGGTTTGTGTTGGGGGTTGGAGGTTGCTTGGATGTCTGCTTTGGAGGTCTCTGTTGCTTTTGCAGATTTTTATTTAGAGCTTCTGAGTATGTTTTCATGTATTTATGTGTGTTTTTTGCCGGTGCTGGTTTCATAGGTCTATGTGAGACTGGTAGTGTGATGCAAGTAATTCCCTTCTCCTCTTGACTGCCTGGTCCAGTCTTGGGTTGAGAGAGCTTAGCCTCCAGTTTGGCTGTGTAATTGCATCTCTCGCATGTATTAGTGTTTGGTGGAAGGAGGAGATGGTTGTCTGTGTACATGAGGCAATTGTAACATTGCCTCAAAATGCCCAGATTCACCAGTTGGACCAGAGAGTACACCTGAAACTGCCCTTTGGACATGCCTGGATAGGTACAGTGAACTGTTTTACTGATTGGCAGGTAAGGTCGAATAGAGAGCCTTGTCCTTCTCTACAGTATAGGTGGGTCTAATGCCAAGGTTTATTAGTGATTGCTATGAGTTTTGAGCAAGTGCCGGGATGAGAAGTGAATGGTTTGAGTGCTTAATTGAAAGCTTGTCTAGTTCCAAGGGAAAAAGTGAAGAGTCAAGATTTTATTATTAAATTCTATAACAACTGAAGATAACATCCCTTTATTGTCTTTGTATGTGTCAGTTATTTTAGGCATAGGTAATGTATTTTTCCATAGTATGGCCACTTTTTTGTGTGTGTTCAGAGTTAATCAAAATTCTATAAGATTTGGTATCCAATTTTGTAATATCTTCACTTAATAAATAGGTTTCTTGGAGAAATATTAGCTGAGAGTTATGTAGTTTAAGATATTTATCAAAGATCTTCTCTTGCTAGGATTATTTAATCCATTAATGTTTAATGATATACAATTTAAAGATGTCATAAAATGTTTATATTTCTTAGTAATACTTGTTGACTAATTTTTCCATTTTTCCATGTTTTAGAACACAATAAAAATTGATTATAAGGAATACAATTAAAAGCTGTATATGAACTATATAAAACACTTTCCCAATAAAATATGCTTATATGAAATTCAACTGTGTGAAACTTAGTGAACATCATAAGAACTATTAACATAAATTTACAACATATACTAATAACATAAACACTCTCTAACACCCCCCTGGAGTTAAAAACTCCTAATTTGAGTGACATCTATCACTGAAATTGACCATCTATGTAGTAACAACACTCTTCTCATCCCTGCCTAGATATATATGTTGTTGTATACTTGAAAAGAAAATCGACTTTTACATTATTAGGCAGTATATGTGACTAAAAAAGAAAGATTATAAATAGAGTACGCCTAATGCATTTGTATATAATCATTGAAGAAACATACTAAAACACATCAAATGTAGCTGTCTCATTTTGGATTTATGAAATAATATATCATTAATATTGTATCAAGTCATCATATGTTATATATATAATAAAATAGAATGAGGTTTAAGTTTCTAGTGGTATGCATATTTGATAGTTGAGTTTATATACTCCAGTTTTTTATAGGTATTTATTGTACAAAGTTGAACATTTCACTAAGTAAATGTAATGTGGGAATTCCTCTTTATGTAAGTCAGACTGAGTCTGTAATATTCTATTCTCCTTTAATGTGCGCGGATGCATGATATAAATGCATTTATAGTTCCTTTTTTTTTCTTCCTTTTTTATCAAGTGTGACTTGCATGTGTGTATGAGGGGGTTGAAAATGTGGTTCTGTATTATGCAAGCAACTTTTAAACAATAAATAAATGTTACATGTTAAGCTTTGGTAGATTTTTTGCCAAATAAAAAATACTTTGCATATATTATTAAAGACATAGGGCCAGATTCAGGAAGGCTTGCACGGAGTCTAAGAGCAGAGTAAGCCAACAGACAACCAATATGTCTGCCGAGCGATCCAGCAACAGCCGGCAGGGGCGTGCATGAGAGCTCCTAAAACTACTCTTGCATGGACAGCATCATGTTATGCAAATTACCTCATTTGCTGCTGAAAGCTATGCAAATGAGGTAATATTGCGATCCAGGAAACACTAACCTGTCCGTGGAAGAGTAGAGTTATTTACAGAAATATACTCCATTGGTAATGGAGTACCGTTCTGCAAATAGCAAAACGGAGCTATGACAGCTCCAAATAAAGGATGCATCCAGTTGAGAAAGCATGCCAATGGCCAAATATAAGGCCATTGGCATTTTGATTGGATGAAAATTAATAAAAATAATTTTTTTTCCCCGATCTCCGATGTTTAAGCATAGCGCAGTGCCACGCAAATGTGTGGCACTTTAAAAACCAGAAAATAAAAAGCCAAAAATAGGCATTCTTATTAAAAATATTCTTCTGCCATGCAAGTGAATGGGAGGCTGAAGACAACACAGCTTCTGAGTAGTGGTTGATAAGGGGGGAAGCTCAGTTCGAGAGATGTAACCAAGCATTAGTAGGCAATCCTATGCAAATGAGGATAAGGATAGTGAATCCCAATTTTCCCTGGCATGTGAGCCATGTCCCTGGAGTGTAAATGTAGGAGTAGGGGAATAGTAGAGTAGAAGATAGGTGACATCATGAGGGGGTATATATGAAAGACTGTAAGCTCATTGGAGCAGAGTGGCTTGTGTTTTCTGTGAGTTACTCAGGACTGGAAGAGGTGTGCTATAGTAGTTTTAACTGAAACCCAGAAACTGAAGGTGTACACCGTGGCTATCACTGAATTTTCTTGCAAACCTGCTTACACCGTGTGTGCATGTGTGCACGTCTGTAAACCTGCCTAAGCCTATGTGCGAGTGTGTGCACTCGTCTAAGCCTGTGTAAACTTGTCTAAGCCTGTGTGCATGCGTGTGCACCCGCCTAAGCCTGTGTAAGTCTGTGTGCACGCATGTGCACTCGTGTGTGCATGTTTGAACTTGTTTGCGCAGAGCTGCCTCTTGTGGAAACAGAAAGGGAAAAGGAAGGAAAAGAAGTAGTAGGAAGTTAACCAAGGAGAACTAGCAGAGCTGCCAGGTGAAATCACTCAGAATCAGCCAATTACACAGGCAGTACACTGGCCCAGCCCAGCACTTAAAACTCTGCAAACAACATCCCCCATGTTTTTCTCAGAAACACTGCAATACTGCAGTATACAAAGAGAGGGAAAACTTAAAAAGCTTAACTCAGACAAAAAAATGTTAGGGGCTGCCATTGCAATTATAAGGTAACATGTGCAAGATGCTGAGGGTGGTGACATTGCAATGCTGCTGAGCAACCCACAGTGAGGAGACGGAGAAGAGTGTACAGACCCAGGGTAACCTACCAGGGGCTACATGAGCTGGAGATAGTGGAGCGCTATAGAGTGGACAGAGACCTCCTGCAGCAAATTGTTGAGCTGTGCAGGCAATGCCTCACACACAGAACCAACAGAGAGGAACCTATCCCAGTGGAAACCAAGGTATGTGTCGGCCTAAGAATACTAGCAACAGGTACCTTCCAGAGACCAACTGGTGATATGATGGGGATTTCACAGGCATCAGCATCCAGGGTACTGCACTAGTTCCTGAATGCCGTGTCAGCACATGTCGGTGATCATGTATATTTCCCCAGTTCCCGTGAGGCATTGGCCAGCAATATGTGTCTCTTCCAGCAAATAGCAGAATACCCTGAGGTAGTGGGTGCAATTGACTGCACGCACATACACATCAAAGCACCAGCTGGTGAGCGGGGTAGGGCCTACATCAACCGCAAGGGCTTCCCCTCCATCAACTGCCAGGACGTGTGCGATGCCCAGGGCATAATACTGAATGTGTGTGCTGGCTGTCCTGGAAGCTACCACGATTCCCATATCTGGCATCTGATGCAGCTGTACCAGACATTTGCCAATGGGGACATCCCTGATGGTCACCTAGTGGGGGATGCTGGATACGCAGTGGAGCCGTGGCTGATGACACCCATCAGAAATGCACACACACCTGAACAAGAACACCATAATAAGGCGCATGCACAAACACGAAATGTAATCGAGCGTGTATTTGGGATGCTCAAGTCATGGTTCCGGTGCCTGGACACATCTGGTGGAGCCTTGCAGTACTCACCAACTACATGTACCCAAATTGTCATGGTATGTGCCATGCTACACAGTATGATCCTGCAAAAACAGCTGCAGCAGGAACAGCATGCGGCAGGGCCAAACAGCCCCCCACCATTGCCAAGGCCATCACAGGCACAGTGTGATTCGGAGGAGGAACAACCTGAGCCTGCCCCAGTAAGCAGAAGGAGACGTGCCCAGTATGCCTTGGCCTTGGCAAAGAGGCAATGCATAGCACATACACTGGCTCAGTAGGAACCCTGGAAATGATACCTCTCGCTGACTCACACATAAAATAAAAGGGATGCCTAACTTGACACTACCTGTTTTCAAACATGTATAGGGAGTGTACCATGTGCATCCGACATAGGCAGCCCTGCAGCACTGCCTGAGGCATGATTGCCATGTTTTAAGCAATATAAAGTAGTGCTAAGCAGCTTTTACCACTATTTTGTATATGTAAATAAAATTGCCCGTGCTAACTAGCACAACGGCGGGGAACATTGAGCAATGTTGGGCAAGGTCAGGCAAAGTTGAGCAAAGTCAGGTAAACATGCTGATATTTGCAGTACTGTTCCTTAAGCAGTCTGGTCTGCTCAGCATGAAAATAAAAAGCAGTGACAGGGCTTGAACCCAGGATACTGTGCACTGTAGTTACACTACTGAACCACTAAGCCATGACAGCATTACACTGGCATAGACACAGCAGGACAATTGTACACTAATGCAAACACAATGAAATGCTATATCATGACCCTAAAGAGGCATATGGGTAACCTCCCCCACAGGCCTATGCAGACAGAGAACAGCAGGCCAGGGGGTGTGATGTGGGTTGGGTAGGCTATGAAGTCGCAATCTAATATACGTGACATTGGATGCTAAGACCCGTAGTACAGTAGTATGCCTCAAGCCAGTAATAGGCAACAGTACAGACTGAAATGGTGTACCTCACATAACAGTGCAGGCCTAGAAAATGTGTATAAGTGTCAGGTGAACCCCTCATCCTATGTACACCCACAGTAACAATCAGGTGTTCCCCCAGGTAGAAATGTACAAAGAATAGCTGTTCCGCCTGTATGTAGAAATGTTGATAAGTCTATGCAAAGTATCTCATGGAAGCCCTGCAGTCACAGCATGATCTCTCTTGAGTTATGACACAAAGGTGAGCCCTGCAGTAAAAATACAACTTGATTTTCCACACACATATAGTATAAATGTGTATACTGGGTGTGCTCACACACTTCAACAAATGTAGTGGATTTCATTTAGCAACACACTGAAAGGTCATACTGGGCATGCTCACACAATTCAATAAACAAAGCAAATGTCAGGCAACAACATACTGAAAGGTCATACTGGGCATGCTCACACACTTAGGCCATGTCTGAGTACAGCAGTGGGCCACACATATCTGGCAGTTGCATGTTTCACCCCAGGAACCTGTCACTATTCACCAATCCTGCCTTGTGCACACAGTTATATGAAAACAGACACATATAATATATTGGAACCCTGTCATAATCAAACTATGTACCACAAGTACTTAAATTGTTCACAGAAAGTGAAAAAGCAAAGAAGATCAATAAACCTGCAATCGGTATCATCAACAAACAATGTGCACTCCAAATATTATCCAATCCATGTTCTGGCAAAAGAATCTGTGAAGGCGTCCATAGAGAACCGTGACGCTTCCTTCCGCTATGTCATAAATAGCAATGTACACTCATATATGTCCTGAGTCAGTGCAAACTGTAAATGACTGACATTGCCAACATCCTGTCAGACAGGCCCATACATACATACCACCCTCTCACTGACAAAAGGCCCTATCATCATACCTGGAGACTGTGAAAGCACAGATATCACATATAGAATGGGTAAACAGCTCCTTCCAAACCTGAAAACACAGCGTCTATGGGATCACATTGTTTCCCTAGCTGTGTCATACGTGAACCTCAGAACAAACAGAGCCTGCACCTGAACAGTCTGTTGAGACTCACCCTCTGTGCAGTATATGAAACTGTTGAATGTGTTACAGCAACGTTTGACACACTCCCCAAGTATTGGTGCACAACAGAACATGGAAACTATTGTCTTATAAGCCTATTAAGCCTGATCTGTAAGGCCATGGAGTCCATCATGATGGAACTCATAAACAGAGCTATTGGGAGCCTACAAACACCCAACCCTACCAACTATGGTTTGGTCGTGGGCAGATCATGGTTCCCAAACCTTTTAGACTGTTTACAAGGCAGTCACCCAGGACATACATCAATGAAATGAGCTACACATGTCCCACATAGACCTTGAAAAGCTCTTTGCCAACATCCCAGACACATGTTGTATCCACAAAATCAACAACCTGTGCATAAATATGTCTGTCATCTGATAGATTGCCAACTGGGGCACAGATAGATCACACAAGGTAAGAATTGTGGTCTCCTGTACAAGCTGGTAACAACTGCTGTCCCCCATGGCTTAGTCCTGGGACCCCTCCTGTCTGGTGTATACTTTTCAGAAATACAGTCAAACACACGAGGGCTATGTTTAGCAAAGTTTGTGGATGACTGCCAAAATGTTGTCATAATCGATGTTTGGGACAACAGAGACATCCTTAAAAAGGGTCTCAGTCAGACAGATGTGGTGTCAAAAGTATGTCCTCGAGCTACAATCATACAAATACCACATAGGTGCCAACACCCTAAATATGGAGGTGATAATAAGGGATCTATGGACAAATGTGGATAGTCATCTGTACTTCCAGAAACACATTCACAAAGTGGTCAGAAAATCATGCTATGTGTTCCCACAAACTGCCAAGGTCTTTGCATGTAGGTCAAAGGAGGTTCCCTCTACTCATCAGTCATCAGACCCATAGAGTACCACAACACACCTGCGATGAATCTGACTAGGCACCTTCAGCAGCTGGAAAGACCAATGAAGTACCTCAACAGGAGGATTACTGGCCTCAAACAGTTGCCCCACGCAACAAGACTGAATTTAACTCAATCTGTACTCTGTTGAATACTGTCTACTCAGGAGATCTCTGCCCAACAGACAGGTCCATGTCATGGCAACCCTCAGATCTGCTCTGAGTTACAGCTCAATGGCACTAAATATACAGACCCAACTGATATTGCCAACATCCTGGCAGATAGGATCAGTATTAACCTTACCCCCCCCTCTCACCCATGAAAGAGCACATCTCTATAATGGAAGACTGCAAAGTTTCTGTCATCATGGCTGCACAGGTAAAAAGAACTCTCCAAAGCCAGTATCACAACATCCATGGGACCAGATAACTTCCCAGGCTGTGTTCTACACAAACTACAGAATAAACAGGCACCACACCAATGTACCATGTTCAGTCATAGCCTCACCTCAGGCTTTGTGCCTGCTGAATGGTGCACAGTGACAGTTATCCCACTACACAAGGGTGGAGACACCACGGACCACAGGAACAAGCGCCCCATCAGCCTGATGAGCCTGCTCTGCAAGGCCATGGAATGGATCATCATACAACTTATAAAAAAGACATTGGTAATCTCCAAACTCTGGACCACAACCATGTTGGATTTGTAAAATGCAGATCATGTCTCCTAAACCTGATAGATGACATTGAAGCAGTCACCAGAACCGTAGACAAGGATAAGGTGTTTCGCACAGCCTATGTAGATCTTGCCACAGCTTTCAACACCATCCCACACTCTGGAATTGTAGATAAACCCACTAAACTAGGTATAAATTGCTATGTCACAAGATGGGTTGCCAACTGGCTTACTGACAGAACACACACTGTGAAAGTAGCAGACTGCAAGTATCACTTTGGACCAGTGACGAGTGCAGTACCACAGGGCCTAGTCCTGTCCTGTTTTGTATCTACTTCCCTGAAGTAAACTTTAACATAGATGGTCTGTGGCTAATGAAGTTTCCAGATGACTGCAAACTAGGAGACATAATTGTAAATACTAAAGATGTGGACATCCTACAAAAGGGCCTCACTGAGACAGATGGCTGGTATCAAAACCATGGGCTCAAGCTCAGTGCCAAAAAGTGCATTGTCATCCCCTTTGGTAAAAACTCTGTAGACATGAACTATAACATAGGCGGTAGTATACTTAACACTGAAAGTGTGATAAGAGACCTTGGGTCACAGGTGGACAGTGGACACACCTGTGATAATCACATCCCCACAGTAGTCAGGAAATCCTTCTATGTGGCACACCTCATCATAAAAGGTGTCTCATGCAGAATAGAAGAGGACATTGTTCCTCTCTACTCATCACTCACTAGATCCATAATGGAGTACAATGCCCCTTTTGCTATGTACCTCACAAGACATGTACAACAACTGGAAATCCTGCAGCAATACCTCACAAAGAGCATTAGTGGCCTGAAATACATGCCATACACAGACCATCTCAAAATGCTCCAGCTGTACTCTCTCGCATATCGCCTACTTAGAGGTGATCTCTGCCTAACATACAAAGCTATGTCAAACACAGAGCTGTTGGACATGCCTCACGTAAAACACTCACAAATCCTCTGATCTTCGGACCCAAAACCATGAGTGAAATACAAAAGGAAGGGGTGTATCCATTTACCTTATGGATACCCACACCTTCAGGTTAGTGGCACAGCATGAGGCCTTGGAGACCATGCAAGTGCAACTAACATTGGGCAAAGCTGCTTATCAGATTGTAGCCTGCTACAGATCACTTACCTTGTCTCAGGAACCTCACTCAGTATTCCTGAGAACAGTGGAAAATATAAAGGTCCTATCAAACACCATTATATGAGGAGATTACAACTACCCAAACACTGAGTGGGAGAATTACTTGTGTTCAACGTCCTTTGCCCAATGTTTCCTAGAGTTTAAAAACTCAAACGCCCTGGAACAGCTGGTCACCATGTCCACTAGAGGTAACAACATACTGGACCTGATCATCACCAACATGGGGTACCAGTGTTCCACGACAGAGATAAACCCCTCGCTGGTAATATCAGATCATCAAATAATCACACTGGACATCCACATCACGCCCCCCCCCCCAATCAAGGAAACCACTGTGAAGACATTTTCAAAAGCAAACTGCACACTTCCCAAGACCAAAGTTGAAAGTTCCAAAGCCCCCTTGCTATAGGATAATACTATACAGTCTGCCAAATCATTTACAAATGCATTCTATGAGCATCTACAGGGATGCAGGGATCAAGACATGCCAAATAAAACCAAGATGCACTCCTCCAAAAACAAAAAAAACAATCTGGTGGTCATCGCCCATAAAAAAGCTATACAACAGAAGGAGGAAACGAACACATGATAGAGCAAACTTCACAAAAGGAAAGGCATCACTGATCATTATTAGGAAGACACAATGATCACTCATAAAATAATCCAATGCCAGTTTCTAAAGACAAATTGCCAAGGAATGTAAGAATAACAACCACAAATCCTTTGTTAGCTACACCAAACATTTAGATGGCAACTTCCAAATATGCTGTCAGATACTGACAAATGGCAAGAAATACACTTAACCAACTTACATTGGCCACATCCTGGAGGACAGGTTCAGTGCAAACTCCACCGCCATGACCCCCAAAAGGGCCTGTGTCCATCCAGGAGAATGCAGAGCCCCAGACTTCATGGACATGCAGGTAAAGACAGCCCTCTCCAAAGCTAAGAACACAGCATCAATGGGACAGGGTGGTGTTCCAGGCTGCATCTTACACCAGCCCCAAAAGGAACTACACCCTTACCTACATTCACTGTCCAGACACAACCTTACCACAGGCTATGTACCCAAAGAATGGCATACACCATCATCCAGCTCCACAAAGGGGTTGCCACAACAGAACCTGGAAACCATTGCCCTATAGGTCTACTCAGCCTGGTCTGCAAAGCTATGGAGCACATTATCATGGAACCCATAAACAGGCATATTGGGGACCTGCAGACACAGGACTCTACCCAACTTGGCTTTGTTAAAGGCAGATCCTGCCTCCTAAACCTAGTTTACTCATTTGAAACAGTTACCAAGGACATAGATGGAGGTGAAAGTATTCCACACAGCCCACCTGGACCTCACTAAGGACTTTCGACACCATTCCCCACTCTGTCATCATGGACAAGCTTACCAGCTTGAACATTAACAGCTATGTCACAGGATGGGTGGGAAACTGGCTCACAGATCAAACACACATGTTTAGAGTTGCGTGTGCCATGTCCGACTATAAACCAGTCACAAATGGCATCCCACAGGTCTTGGTCCTGGGACACCACCTGTTCAGTAGATACTGCTCAGAGGTACAGGCAAGCATGGGAGGAGTATGGCTGAACAGGTTTGCAGATGACTGCTAACTGTGGTCCATAATCGACTCTATGGCTGACACAGACATCCTCCAGAAGGGTCTTACAGAGACAGATACCTGGTGTCAAAACAATGCCCTCAAGCATAATGCCAAAGAATGCATAGTCATCCCCTTTGGATAAAACAAAGTGCACACAAATTACCACATAGGTGGTGATCCAGTATGTATGGAGAAAGTAATTATGGCCCTGGGGACGCAGGGAGATAGTAAACTCTCCTTTGATGATCACATGGCCAAAGTGTTTAGAAATTCCTTCTATGTAGCCCACCTAATGTCACCTAAAGTAACCCACTTTGTCTAGTCTGATGATGTCACCATCCTACAAATATACCTGTGGGAAAGAGAATTCCCAGTAATGTGTATAGCGCATTGTGTTAATGCGTACTCCTCTAGTATCATAAAGTAATTAGGTAGGGGTTTGAATCCTGCACTTGACAACTGTGTGTGTGTGTGTGTGTGTGTGTGTGTGTGTCTGTAATCTCCTTTGAGAGGAGGAACCTTTTTGGAGACTACTCAAACACCTTAAAAGTGGTATACTTATCTTTGTCAAGTCTGATGATGTCACCATCCTACAAATATACCTGTATAAAGGAAAACCTCCAGTAATGTGTATAGTGTGTTGTGTAAATGCGTACTCCTCTAGTATCATAAAGTAGTTAGGTGGGAGTTTGAATCCTGCACTTGACAACTGTGTATGTGTGTGTGTGTTTGATCTCCTTGGAAAGGAGCAACCTTTTTGGAGAGTAGTAAAACACCTTAAAAGTGGTATACTTATCTTTGTCAAGTCTGATGATGTCACCATCCTACAAATATACCTGTGGAAAGGAAACCTTCCAGTAATGTGTATAGCACGTCGTGGTAATGTGTACTGTTCTGTTATCATACAGTAGTTAGGTAGGGGTTTGAATCCTGCACTTGGTGCATGTGTGTGTGCTCTATGTGTGTGACACTGTTGGTCAATGTGTTGTGGGTTATGTTTTTACTACTGTATGACATATCAGTATGACAACAGTATGTGCATTGCACATGTCAGGTAGCTGTGTGGCAAATACATATACGTACATGTGACCTCAATTATTTCATAGGTGGGAACCCTGCTTTCTCCATGAACACATCTGTCATCTTTTCCAGAGTGTGCTGCTGCTTTCCAGACCTTAGGTCACATCTGTATGCTTGTGACAAGCCCAGCCACTGCAGTGATCTCTGGCCTAGGTCATCTGTGTCACAGACACTCATTACGGTTTCTGTTGCATAGTGTGAGTGATGGTTTACGGCTGAGGTATATTTCAGACCTGTTCAAATGCAGCAAAGTCTGTCAATGATGGCTATTCATTAGGTGTAGAACAACCTTTGTGGATATGCATGCAGACCCCTTATTGCTTATGTGATCCACCGAGGGATTTCAAAATACCTTTGGAACTGTGATTACCAAAGGAGAGATGACGTAACACTTGGCTGCATGTACACATCGGTACCTGTTCAACATATTGGTGGCTACTGCCTCTGTGGTACTGTGGGGATACTATGTTTTGTAAAGGTGGATGACTATGCTTTAGTTGGCTTATAGCTTTACAGCATGGGTTTGACAACAGGTATCTGTCTGTATGATACACTTGTGGAGGACATGTGTGTCATCTGGAGAATGCATTATAGGCCACAATATGCATTTCCAGACGTGGAGGGACATATCCCTACTGTGATTGCGTGTACCTAAGAGAGCTATATGCCAAACAGGAGTGGTCTCAGGAATGGGAGCAGGTGAATACCACTAGTTACTGGCATAGTATAGTACTTGAAGGATCCAAATGTTACTGTGTGTCCTACATCTGTGTGTCAGTTGTCAAGACATCATCTAATGATTGTGTATGGTCAGGCTGTTGAGGTTATGTATACTACCAGAATGCAAAACAATGACAGATAGTAACAGTATCACCCACAGCACAGTGTCAAACCATGTCATGCACACATGTGTACTCAAGTTCCACAATGTGTGTAGTACAATGCATACTGGCCACCAATGGGAACTATGGAGTGTTACTGTGTAATACAGGGCATGTCACCCTGCCCATGTGTCCGCTATGCACATACATGCAGACAGTGCACCTCCTCCATGTTCACAAATGTACACCTGCAAATCTGTGCTACACACATCCCACACATACTGTCCATTCTCTAACACATGCTGCCAATGCTACACACATCAGCCAAGTGGCACGTGGGCGGACAATACACTATTGGAACTACCACTGGTGTAAACAATACTACATTGACAATCATAGCTTTAATGCATCATGCCTGCTCAGCTACACCTTCAAGGATATCATTACACTTTACTGCTGACAACATGCTAACATTGCTATACTGCTATAAAGTCGCCCTGTGCATCAACACCATGGTAGCCTGTTCCTGCATCAGTGTTACAGATGACAGGAGGTGGCACAGGTTTCATCATATGCACAGGGTGTGTTATTGTTTTGCCAGAGCCCTACATTGAGCCATACAATTGACATGTATGTGTGTGTGTGTGTGTGTGTGTGTGTGTGTGTGTGTGTGTGTGTGTGAGGGCCAAGAGTAGTGCTATGGGCCAATGTTGAT
Source organism: Protopterus annectens (assembly GCF_019279795.1). NCBI lineage: Eukaryota > Metazoa > Chordata > Ceratodontiformes > Protopteridae > Protopterus > Protopterus annectens. The sequence goes on along the minus strand of NC_056750.1, from coordinate 609,485,954 downwards.
GTAATGTGTGCGGGTATGTGTTAGCCTTAGGTGTCTGGTTTCTGTGTGTGTGTGTCTGCATGCACACAGTTCCACCATGTGGCTGCCATATATGGGGATTTGTGGGACAGCCAAAGACTGTACCTACCAGGCTTTACAGATCACCTTTTCTGGCCATGGATATGGTACCTGTGCCTGGCAGGTGTGCTACTGACAGTATCAGGTACTAAGCCAGACTGGGTACTATCCTCAGAGGTGGACAGATATACACTGGACCCAGGTCCCTGCTGGGACTGTCCAGAGCCACGTGCACGTGGTCTTCTAGGATGGTCTATGGGCAGCCCACCCCCAACATTTCTGGGGCTGGTACTGGCACTACGGGAGTGGCTGTGACTTGAGGGACATCTGCAGTGACTGCCAGCTGCTGATGTTGCTGGCATACATCCATGTCGATGTCTCAACCGTCCCGCACTGTCCTGACATATGGACATGACATTGCGGAGGACATATAATGTCTCACCCCAATGTCTATCAGTGACCTCAGTGTAATTACGGATGGCACCTGCTAGGTCATGGATACTGTCAATTACAGCGGTGTTATGTGCACTCTGTACCCTTAGTCAATGTCTGGTGTACTGTTCTATACGTGCCTTTGCCTCCTTGACAGCCTGGAACATGCGTGAGGTTGTAAGACCTGTGGCATGTCTGCCAGGGGCATGTTGAGCAGCATTGCTCCAACGAGAACCCCTGGACATCTGCCTATGTAGTACCATTCCAGATATCTGGGTATGGCTGCTTTGTCGGGATGCATGTGCCATAGATACCACACTGTTCTGGCCAATGCTGACTGTACACTGTCCCTCAGCTAAGGGCATTGGTGATGGATGTATTGGCAGTATGACTGTGTGCATGGATGGGGTGGACACTTGTGTATGTCGATTGGTGGCCCAACGACAGACCCTGACAAACATGCCTGTGCCTCAACACACCTATCCTCATTATCACTATTTGGTTCAGTGACATCAGGTTCCCTGCTGCAGTGAACCAGCCCAACCTCAGCACCTGTGAGAGGAAGACAGGAAACACACTTTACGACCTGTACATGATGTCAGAACACATGCACACATAAACACATGAACACATGCACACGTGCACACATGAACACATGCACACATGCACACATGAACACATACACACATGCACACAAATACACTCCTCACTAAAGCAGACACACACACACACACACACACACACACACACACACACACACACACACACACACACACATCACCACCAGCAATCCAGAACATACTCAGTAGCAGTTGATGGTGGGGTACAGTATCACAAGCCAAACAGCCATATCACACGTGTCAGCATGCAGGCATGTGTTGCTCAACAGCATGCAGTGCGAGTGTTGACAGCCCTTGCTAATAACAGTATACATGGCTTTGATGCATGTGTGTTGTTGTTCAGTGATTGGCCTCACCCTGGGGTGCATTGTGTACATGGACACAACATTGCTGTGCAAGTATTAAAATCTCTGCAATGTCCTGTGCACCATCACTCACAGGTATACATACCATGGCTGGATATGTATCTGCGTGTCACATAGATATCCATTTCTGATTAGAACATCTGTGTCTTTAGCAGATAATTGTGGACACAGGTTTAGCACATGCATGGTATGTATACACACAGGATGAGTGGTGCATGTATACCTGATGGACTACCATTGCTCCACATAGCCATTGTACAGTGGTTATGGTGAGTGTAGGACATATTGTGGACATGCCAGTGCCAGCCATGACATGGCATGCTACAACACAAGTTCAACATTAAACATCACACATACCCAATGTGTGTCATGTGACCTATGCACTCAATAGCATTACAAGACATATATGTGTCACTTTGTACAAATGGTGATTGCTATGCATATTGTGTATAGGTGCATATGTTTGCACACACACAACATTGAGGTGCATAGCAATGAATGCTATGTGTAGTACTGTGGTTACTGTAACTGGATGGGGTGTAGTACCATGAGCCATCATCATGCAGCATCATGTGGTCACTCAAGGCTACTAATGTGTGCCAGACCGGCACCTAGCATGCTGTACCTGAACTGCAGTACCATGGCTACATTCACCATTTCACAGCCAGTTGTTACATGGGTTTGTAAGGTGCCCAATAGGGAGCATTGCCTAACATGAATGTGTTATGTGTTGAAGAGTGTCACACAGCCCCATGATAGGCCTCTACCCCTCAGATATATTATATGTGCTGTGTGGATGACATTTGGGATACTGGAGTGTGACCTTACAGCAGGTGTCTGAATACGCCATGTGTAGCATATTAACGTGTACTGCATATGGCAAAGTTGTGTATGTTGTGTGCATGTGTATCGACTCTGCCTATCCAATGTCCACGACAGTGTTGCCACAATTGTGTGGGATGCTCTGTGTATTGCATGTGTTTGAGGCAGCTACTCACATTACTGAGATGTCCATAGTCTCACAGCAAACATGCACAGCATGCATTATGCATAGGTGTGTTACGTGTACATGGCCTACACCTCACCTATGACATGCACATTTAATTTGCAATATTAAATGTAGTAAACACTCACCAGCATGGGTCTGCTGCCTTGCTGTCACACCAGAGGGACCTACAAGGATATGAAACAGTTTGTCAGTGGCAACAACTGTGGCATTGCTACTGTGGGTTTGCAATCTTACAGTAGTACAATGGTTGACAGTCACAGGCCTACAGATTATGTTACAAATTATCAATATTGCACAACACCAGGCTCCACATCGTCTAACTACACAGTACACATCTCACATATGCATGATCTACCAATAGAGGTAACAGTAGTCTACAGATATGCCATCTTACCTGCACGCTCTGTGTCAACTCGCTGGGTGGCTCCGGCCTCCATGATGATACATGTTTGCTGTTGTTGTTGTTGGCCAGGAGCCACCAGGCTCAGGAGCAGCTCCTCCACTCTGGTGAGGGGGGGATGGATGGCTACCCCACCACCTGTGGCAAGCTGTTGTCTATGGACATCAGACGCATGCTGCCAGACATGTCTAAGTAAATCACTGCAGTGATGACGTACCTGCTCATATGTCCGGTTATGCATGCCTATGTCATTCACCCTACAGACAACATCTTGCCACAGTGCAGTCCGCTCATGCTGGTCCTGGCTGGTTCTTGAGAACAGCAGGGTGTAGTGCTGAACCAGGCTGGTTTTTATCACTTCATCCTCTGCTTGGCTATAGGTAGGGTTGCGATGGTAAGCCATGACCCTGGAAGACAATGAAACAATATGTGTGAGCAAGTCATGTGGCACACTTAACATTCTAAAGTACAGATATCACTGAACTGACATATATAGCAACCTATTGGCTGTCAGAGGATACACACTTTCAATACCATATATCAGTGCTCAATCCACAACTGCCTGACAGTGTCTGGCAAGCTCTATATATCAAACCATGTTCTGCACAGCAACAAAGAGAAACCAATATGTAAGACTATACAACAGAACATGGCACACTGTATGCGACACAATGCACCAGCTAGACATATGAGGTATATATCAAGCTAATGCATAAAGAAATATGTCATCCATTGCAATGATTGTAAAGTCCAGTTACAGTATTAGCAGTATACCACACTAGTTGTTGATGGCAAACCCCTGCCTAACATATGTGCACGTTCGTTAATATAGGTGGCATACTGCTGTACTAGACTATACAAGTTGCTAGATACGCACTTATATCCTGTGACACACATATGACCGAGGGCATGTTACAGGCATACCCACACACACATCAGACATACATAAAAGACACAAAGGTATGGCAACCCAGATGAGATTTACCTGTGTACCATACAGTACTGTGTGTCAGTACTTACAAAACCTTATGCCTGAGGTATGTAATTTGTGAGGACTACAGGGAACACACAAAACAGTGGTTACAAGCAATGTGGACATACACCATACTGTGCTGTTTAGGCCTACAGCTTCAGGTAGTACTACAGTTCATATGGGATTTGGATTCACCAGCAGTACCAATCAATAAGCATACATGTAGTGCTTTAGCCTACAATGGCACAGCCCAGTCGACACCAAGGGGCTACTTCAGACCATATGCCATACAGTCTTTTCTGCCTAGCAATAGCATACACATCTTTTGCTGTGATCAGAGCTAGGACACAAAATACCATGACAGAAACAGTTTCCCACTAAGCTATCACACATATACAGAACTTTGACACATTCACCAACAAATTCACCATCACACTCAGTCAACCTCACATAGCAATTATTGCAACAAGTACATGTGAGTGTGTATCGGTTCATAGGTAGGTAATAGGCTATTGGCCCTAGGGCCTATAGAAGCCTAGCCATACGCTACCCTGGCCTTTGACACACATGTAATTTAATTTCACATGCCCCTGTCAAGCAGAGCCACAGAGGTGATTCCCAGGGTGTATTTCCTATCTCCCATCCAGTCATCAGGATTATTCATGATGACTGCTAATGAGGAGCTTTGTTTGTCATTGATAGGTGGTTTGTTCCAGAGTATGGGATGTCTCTGAGATAGGAATCTATCCCTCCAGCATGTTCTGTTTATTGAGGTGACAAGGTTAGGTCCCTAGAGCGTGTAGCTCGTAGGGATTGTGATCTGTTTACGTGGAGCATGTCCAACAGCTCTGGGTTTGACATAGCTTTGTATGTTAGGCAGAGGTCACCTCTGGGTAGGTGGTATGCGACACAGTCTAGCTGTGGTTTTGTGGGACAGTTTGCATAGGGCATCTGTTTGAGGCCGGTATTATTCTTTGTGTGGTATGTCTGTGGCCTTTCCAGTTGCTGTAGATGTCTTGTGAGGTACATACCAAATGGGGCATTGTACTCTATAATGGGTTTTATGAGTGATGAGTAGAGGGGAACACTGACCTATATTTCCCTGGATGACACACCTTATGTGATGAGGTGTGCCACGTAGACAGATAACATGACTAGTGTGGCACTGTGATTATCACAGGGGAGACTACTGTCCACCTGTGTCCCTTGGTCTCTTATCACACTTTTGGTGTTAAGTAGACTACCACCTATGTGGTAGTTCATGGGTACAGAGTTTTTGCCAGAAGGGATGCCAATGCAGTTTCAACATTGAGCTTGAGTCCATGGCTGTGTCACCAGGCATCTGTCGCAGTATCTATGACCCTGATCCACGGTGGTGGTGCTGTGGTAGTGTTGTCGTCTCACAGTAAGATGCTGTCCGGTTCGATTCTCAGCTACAGCGTCTTCTGCGTGGAGACATGCATGAATGGGCGTACCTTCGTTGAAGGTTGTGCGTCAGGGCTGGTAACTCGGCACGTAAAAATCAACTACCAATCATTAGCGGACCAGAGTTCCGCTGTGGCGACCCCTAACCGGGAAAAGCCGAAAGACACAACAACAACAACATATATATATATATATATATATATATATATATATATATATATATATATACACACACAATCATATAAACATACATTGGTATACATATAGATATACATATGGGCACATATACAGTCCACCTTTCATGGTGGGAATATCAATTATGTGAAGGTTGTGAGGTATACAGTTATGTAATAATATTGCACAGTCTTGTGTGGAATGCATTGAAGGTGTTCTCAGCCCATGTAGCTTTAGCAGGCCTCACTGGCTGCAACACTGCGAACCTGACAAATCATACCCACAGTGTTTAACTACCACATGTCATATACCAGCACTGTATGCTGTCTTGTTTGCCACACACTACAACCTACATAGAAATATGCACATAACAACCTTCACCAACATATATATGTCCACCCTTCATAAACAGTTGCAGTATGTCCCTTGCTCTATGCACATGTACAGATGCTAATATATCTGACAAAGATCTCTCCATATGTGTGTGCCATACACACACAAGGTCCACACTGTTGTAAGTCCGTGGACCTCACGGCTGACCTGTTAGGCCTTGCTGCAACATGAACAGGTGTCACATGTGAGCACACAGTAATATTAGAGGGTGTATATATAGCTGCAAATGCTAGATTAGCATACTAGCCTGGTACAGCAGTTGCCAATGCTAAGCTACACGTTAATATGACTGTCATGCATTTGTTACTCTGTCACATCCATATTTATATAGCTGTATGAGCTACTCCCCCAAACAGCCATTGTACACACTACTGTACAGAACACAGATAACATGGATCAGATGTTTGACAGTTAATGCTGAGCTACATATGTCACAGTTATATCCCACTGCACAGAGCTACACATTGATTTGTCCATGGCAGTAGTTATGCAGGGCATCTGTGCATAGATATGTACTGCTGCCACATATGGATGATTCAAAGTATGTAGATTACTCTTCAAAAACATCTACTGCATGCCAGTAAATACATATTTGTTACATACCTTTCCTTTGTATGTGTTTGTAAATTTCAGTTCCGTGTGTCTTTTTTTTTTGGTTTAATTATATAATTTTTTTTTATTTTATTTTTTTATTTTTTTCTGTTGCTGTAGCTGTTACTGTTGATGTGGATGTCGGTGTCTGTCTGTCTGTCTCTGTCGCTCTCTCTCTCCATACCAGCAATGGAATGATTGCATGTGTGGACAGCAAGTACAGCCTGCTTTCATAGGTAGTGTCGAATTGTACTCACCCCTACGAATGCTAACACAAGATACGTGGGAGTTATGTAGTTTCTTTTCTACTTATACAGTTAGCTGCCATACATAAGTAGTTATTCAGATTTATTCATTTGCCACATGTACTGTTTGTGAACTGGTATACTGTGAATATTAATGTACTCACTTCTGCACAGTTTCTGCTTTTTTATTGTTGACATCAGCACAGGATGCTCAAGAAAACTAGACAATTCCAGTACTGAGTATGCCTACCTACATCCTTGGTGGACCCTGAACACACAGGTATTTTGTACATTTGGGTGGGGATTGTCCTGCTATGATACTGTGTGGGGTTGTAAAGTGCTGCTTTAACATTATTTACTGCTAGAATGGTTGGTTCTGTTATCACTGTCATGTAATGCAATTCCACAACAACTGCTGGTAAAGTTCCACAGAACAGGTTTTGTGTTATGGCATTCCTATCTTTCCTTTACATTCACTCATTCTGATGCATGGTATATCTATTTCAGCAACAACCTGCTGTATATCTGCTGTTGCTTAATGGTACTTCATGCAGTCTAGTGTGTCCAAGGTCTGGGGTTCGAGACTGACAGATGTGTTTTATTTTGCTGCTGAGAAGAACAAGGGCCCTCACATGCAGGGTGACTAAGGCACTTTTAAGCAGTTATAAGCGGGTATGAGCAGGTTTGCATGAAGCTTAGCAATACTTAGCTAAGCACACACAAGCACACACTTGCGCAAACCCGCTAACAACTACTTAAAGGTGCTTACTCCCGCTAACCTCCGCGCTCATTTCTTTGAAAGAAAAGAAAATGGGGAGATAAGAAAGTGGTGAAAAAGGGGCACAAAGAGGGAAAGATAGTGGAGAAAATAGCTTGGGATGTGCAGGACAGGTGTAGGGAAGGTCCATAGCTGCCCATTTCTTTAACAGCAACAGCTCTGCATATGCTAGAAATTTGGAGGGAAATATGAAACCTTCCACCCCCGAGAAAGGGGTGAGACAACAAAGTATGTTGTACTGCCAATTAAATATCAGTTTATGTGTCCAGCGGACATGTGTGCAAAATGGGCAGCTATGTATGGGGCGTAATTTTTTTTTGGCAGCAGATTGCCTTTTTTTTTTTTCAGGTGAGAGTGGAATGTGTGGTAGGGGAAGTGGGTATATATGGGGAGGTAGGTTGGGGAGGTAAACAGACAAGACAAACAAGACGCATACAGGGGTGGAATATGACACATGTGGTGGGTGAACACCATTGACGGGGAAGGATCTTTGAAATTCGCAAGCCCATGAGCCCACAGATGGCAGCAGTGGAACTGAGATCCCCACCCATGGGCAGTCACCACTGCACCTTCACAGCCCAGAGGTTGGCTGTGCTGGGGGCTGTGTAGGAGGGGCAGGCTCACCCGTAAGTCATGCCACACATGCCTCAAGCTGGCGTAGAGGATCAGTGACTGAACACTCGATCTCCCTATGCACCACAGCCCGGACCATTCGGTGGGTGATAGGTGGCCCTCCTCTGGCTACACCTGCATGGGGGGATGAGCCCCATCCCCTGCAGCGCTTCCACCTGAAGGTGACACAGGACCAACAGAGGAGGAGGTCCCAGGCTGGGCACTGGACCTGCTGGTGCCAGGTGCCATCGCCAGCTGAGGTGGGAAAGGTGGGTCCGCTGGAACAGGCCTTCCCATACGTTCTAGGTTTAGGAGGATTTAATGACAATATGGGTTGTTAACAGCCAGCAGCAATCCAAATTAGTTGTAACAGCATGCGGTAGTATTCCCATTAACCCAACACACCAGAGTTCCAACAGTTGAACAGCAAGCATAACATATGCATATATAGAACAGTGGACATTCCAACAGCATGCAGGATTGATTGGTGGCAACAGGCCACCAAGATTGTGGTATTTGAACAGAGCACATGCATCAAAGTAAATGCAGATATTTTTGAACCAATAGGACATATGTAAAAAGATACCTTCATTAACAACTTATATGTACTTATAGTTTACACTACATTCCTACTGACTGCAGGTATATATCCCCTACATGTATTATTACACTTGGCAATGTCCATTAAATTGTGAAATGGGTTTTTCTAGTTCTTTATATACCTGACCTGTATCTGACATACAGACTGCCCAGGATGCAGATGTTACTGCTACATATTTATATATTTTATTTATATTTATATATCTACATATCTGGATGTGTTCAGGTGACATTATCAATTATATTTTAACAGCCCCCTACATTTCTAGCAGCACACTGACATTTCTGGGGAACACAAATAACAAGCTACTCATGTGCCAAATTAACCTATACATGCCGGCCATTAGCCAACTGTTGAGGACTGTATATAAGCTTAACAGCTACTGGCACTCCCTTCTTCCACTTTATATGGGCCTACCCAAGTGTGGGTTGACAGCGCTTAATACAAAAGTAATATTTCTATAATGCAAGAGTACAACATATTGAAGAAAGTGACATGGACACACTTCAGGAATTATACCTTTATTAATTACATTACACACTTTTATAGAGGCTCTCTCATTTATTTGATATTACAGTGCATGCCGAAGACTTATTCAAGATGTATTATACCTTTATTAATGGGTTACAACTCTCTTTTTCATGCTCTCTCACTTATTTTATATAACAATACATGCAGAATAATTACTAACCTGCCTGGTGGCACAGCCTTAGCAGCCTATCTGCATAGGTTTGCTGATTCGCAGCACGGACACCTGCAGCTGTGAGGTAAATGAAGTGATATTGAGAGATATACCTATCCATAATATAGACTACAATAGCAATTCTTGCATACTTCATTCCATGGCTACCTACTCAGTAGTGGGGCATTTTCCATTCCACGGGCCTCCTGTATCCACTGGTTCAGTTCGTCCTGCTTCTGTCTCTTCAGGTCTGAGTAGTGGTGTCTGACCTGCTCACCAGTCCGAGGGACGCCTGTGGCACTGGTGAGATCATGTGCTAGACAGTTCCAGGCTTCCGCTTTGTATTCAGTGCCCTGGAACTGGCCCTGCAGGAGTCTGTCATCATGATTATGAACGGGGAGCCCAACCATCACTTTTGACTCCTCAATGCCCCACTGTTGCGCTCGAAAGTAAGAGCCCTCTCCAACACCAGTCATGCTGCCTGCAGATGGGAGCTACAACCAGTTATGGCAAGTATTCCCGCCTATGGGGCTTACATATTTCCCGCACTTATTTGTGATTGGCCGGTTTTGAAAATCTCAGCTGAAAGCACACCTGCTTAGCACTGGGTAAACTTTCATTAATATGTATGTGTGTGTTGAAAGTGCATGCATATCAAAAGCTGTCATGGTGTAGTGGTTCAGTACTGTGATTATGGTGCACAGTATCCGAGGTTCGAGGCCTGTCATTGCTTTTTGTATTACTACTGGCCAGACCGGCTAGGAGGTGTGGCTGTGTTTAGCCGACTTTGCTCAACTTTGCCCAGCATTGCTCTATGGTGCTCAATGTTGCTCGACATCGCGCTAGTTAGCGCGGTGCGCAGCTATGTGCAAACATGTTTTGTTTGTGCTAGTTGGCGCAATGCACAGCTACATGCAAAGCCATTGCACTAGTTAAAGCAGTGCTAAGCTATGAGCAATTATACTTAAATGTGCTTAATACTTGTAAACTTTGCTTAGCAGTGCTTTACATTGCTTAAGATACGATACTTATGCATTCATCAGTATGCATAACCATTTCGCCTTCATATATATATATATATATATATATATATATATATATATATATATATATATATATATATATATATATATATATATATATATATAAAATATCGTTCACTACTACATAGGCCATTTCAATGCTTTCTACTAATATTTAAAAGATTAATGTCAGGAATTATTTTTCTATACAGATTTACTACAGAAACTAGAAAGGGGAGTGGTGGGACTTGAACCGGGAATGCTTCCTCTTTGTGTGAAGGCTCTACCACTACACTATTGCTATTTGCCTTAATTTGCATATAAGTTTCTTATTATCCTCTTCGATCTCTAAACTGCTAACTGTAGCTAAGCAATGAGCAAACCCACGCAAACACGTGCAAATACGGGCAGCTATATCGGGAATAATAAAAAAAAGGAAAGTTTTACATTTTAGAATTGTATAGGGGGTTAGCATGTGGGGGAGTGTAGTGTTGGGTATGTACACATTTGAGTGGACTCGCTCATTTCAGTTGACATTTGCAGATTGAGGGAATTGCGGGGGCGTGGATTTTTGGACTGCTCGGCAGTCCGACACGCCCCCTGCACTCGTGCACGCTCCATGTTAGCCATAGAGTTGAGTCAGCGCACCCTCATGAATATGCATGGCGCGCTGACATCTTCCTCTTAGGCTGCAGTTTCCGTGTAAGACTTATTTAGGCTTACATGGAGGATTAGTGAATCCCGGCCATATTGTTGGACATCTCATGAACTATGTTATTGTAAATTACATTTCTTCCTTCAACACTTTTGCACATACAAATCTGGGCACTGAAAACGTCTAACAAGAGATGAAATATACAAGCTCAAAATGAACAATAAAGCATTACTACACAAGAAAAAAATACTATAAAACAGTATGCATTTACCTCTCTAACAATAGTAGTGCTAAAATGCCGCTCATTGACATGGACTAGCCTATTCTCCACTTCAAGTTCCAACCTTAGTGGCGTAAAGCCATATTCTGACTATTACCCATCTGCTTAATAGACATCCAGGCATGGAGAACCGCTGAAATGGATGTACCACATCAGGAAATGATGGCAGGAAGTGTGAAAATAATAAAAACAGTTACACAGGATATCCTAGTGTAACAATGCCAACCACACAAGTTATCACACTACAGACCAGTCAAATAAACACCAAGAAAAAATAACAGCTGTTACCCATACAAGGAATATGCAGATCTACAGGGAGGTTATGGAAAATATGGAATGAGTGGGTTGCACCCTCTGCGTATCAGACATGTACAAAGTGTTCTATAACATGCCAGTAATGAACATAGCCAGAGCAAAAACAAGCACAACAACTGAAGAAGTACAGGATAAATGCAAGAGCCCAGCGGATACCCAAATCACATATTTGTATCATTACCCCAAGCAGGCAACTAAACCACAGAGGGCACAATTAGCATGTGTGATACAGTAAGACTATATATGTAGCATGCAGACATATACTGAATAATCAACAACACACAGTGAAACTTGCCAGATGAAACACTGCATGTAACTGTGAAACAATGTGCTATACGAATACTGCAGAGCAATTGTTCACCTGGGCTCCACTATGACCAAGATATACAAAAAAAAAAAGTTTATAAGTAAAGGTACCCCCAAAACAGGGATTCATAATGTGCAACAAGCAAAGAAAGACATTGCATTAACCACCACATATTGACACATATCATAAGGACCAACCACATGTTAGAAGGACAAAACAAAGGCCATAACAAAATCATGGATTCCCTTAATAAAAACCTGTTTCTTGAGATAGCTAGAATGCAATATAGATGTGGCCAACCTACAGGAAACCACCACTAAGGTGCACCCAGGATATTCTTCTCCCACTAACAGAGCAATAAAATTGCAATGAATGTACGCCCAATGAAGAACTGAGCTCTCCCTGACCTTACAGTCCCCAAACTAGACACCCACCCAGGTTAGAACACACTGCATCTACTCACAGGATGCTAAATAAAACAGTGCTCCTCAGTATTGCTTGACCACAAAACAACACAGCTGCCACACATCCTCACCAAGTGCACACTGATCAATGAACCAGGCTCTCCCTGTCTAATCAACTTCCAAAATCCAAGTCACCACCCACTTCATTTTGTTGCCACAACTGCATTTCTTGCTTGCAGAAAACATGGGTATCACAATAAAGCCCAAGAATCTAGAGGTTGTCTAATTTGGTCCAACCCTGCCAACAATAAAAACGAAAATGTCTTGTAAACTCAATAAATATTTTTACGATATAGGCATGTTGAGCAGTACACATAACTGCATTTCTCTCTTTTGTTTACTAGATGACATTATAGACCAGCTATTCTGATTATTGTTCTGTGTTCTGGAGTTCCTTAGCTCGGAGATCACAAGATATATGTCTCCATGGAAACAACGCTTCTCTCCGTCTTCTTGTTTACCAGCCGTGATGTGATCACAACTCAAGTCTTCAATTTTAAATCATATCCGCGAGGCTCAAGAGGGAAGCTGTAAGCAACTCTTCACTGTTAAAGCAGCAAATTACCTTGCAGCAGTTCCGGGGAAAAGAAAGAAAGAAAAAGGAGGACTCGCATTTAATACAATAGAAACCATAGACTCTATCTTTCAGGCCTGACATACCACTAGACTACCAGTGATGTATTAACTAACAATAAGCCACTAATCTCTCCACAGCAAACACCATCTATTCCAAAACTAGCCAATATCCAGACAATTAAGGAGTCTCACCACCGGCAACTCCACAAAAAACATTTGTTTAATATCACCCACCAAAAAAAAACATTATATCTACACAGTCCTGGCTTTCGCCAAACACCCGAGCCCGAAACCAAGCCACATCAGTTTATCAAAAGCACCTCCAGTTTCCACTACTACAACCACCAGCGAACCCCAATATTAGGACAAAAATATATTGAACAAAGCAACAACATATCAACCACCCCCAGCAAAAAACTCCCTTCAAATACAAAGAAGGTAACAAAAAACAATTTCAACAACACCAAAGACCCTCGTTTTGCCAACTTTAAGTCTCCGTACTTGTTCTAGACACCAAGACACCATGGATACCATTCCTCAATTAAATGGAGCATCAATAGCAGCAATCATCAAATAAAAAAGAGAAATAAGAAAATAATAGATTAAATAAATACCATTTACTTACTAAAATTTTCAAACCGCATATAACAAAATAAATTATATTTACTAATATTATGCAATAAAAATATCATAGAAACAAATATAGATTATTGAAAAAAAGGTTTATACAACAAAAACTCACCTGTTGAACCATTTTCATCTCCCCAGCTTCTGGGTCATGAAATAAATTTTGATTAAAAGAAAACCAGTACAGAACTTTCCAATATTCATGTATTTTTTAGTTTATTTTTATGTTCAGAAGTCTTCCAGGAACTATTGTCTGCGTTTCTCTTAAGACTAGCATTTGCCCAATCCATTTCTTCTATTTTATCAAGTAGCTTTCATGTCTTAATAAAAGTGATGGCAGTTTCTAGGTCATCAAATATTTTTTGACCATCTTGAAGAAAGATTTTTAATCTGACTGGAAATAATACATGAGACTTTATTTGGTCTTTTTTAAGTTTTTTAAGCATTGGCAGGAAAAGTTTTCTTTTGGCTATAACAGAAGATGAGTAATCATTATCAAAGCGTATGACATTGTCTTTGTATTTAATAGGAGATTTAGCCCATGCAGTCTTTAGTACTATTTCCTTATCATGTGATGATAGGAATTTCACTATAACAGATTTTGTAGAATTACTTTTACCTTTTTTTGAAGAAGTCAAGGACCTGTAGGCTCTCTCTATTCCATATGAAGGAGCTTCAGGAAGCTCTAATATTTCAGGAAGCCATGAAGTTAAAAACTTTTCCATATTATTTTCTTCAACATTATCAGGTAGCTCAACAATCCTGATATTATTTCTTCATTATCTGTTCTCTAGCTCATCAATTTTTGTTTGTAAAAAAGTATGTTGTTTTAAGAGGAAGTCTATATTATGTTCATCTTCTTGAATTCTAGTGTCCATATCATTTAGTGAAGTTTCATTCCTGTAATCTGTCTCTTTTGTTGCTTAAGGTCTTCATGCAGCATTTCGATTTGTTGGGAACATTTTTCTTTAAATTATCCAGTTTTACATCCATTTTATCAATTTTTCTTGTCAGTTCTTGAATATTACATAATAGTGACTGAAGTTCATTCTTAATAGTTGTTTCTTGAAGGGAAGATTTAGTGAAGCTCATTTTGTAGTCTGGAGCCAGAATATTATCTCAAGTACTTTTTGACAGGAAAAAATCTAAAAATTGAAGAAATTTTTATATACTATCTAGAGGAAGGTTAGAAGGTTCCAAATATGTAAAAAAAAAACAAAACAAAAATAGGATAGATTAATTCAAAAAATCCTATCATAGATATTCTGAAAAGGCAAAGCAAAGGTAAAATGCTCTTACTCGGTGCTCATCTTGGCCATGCCCCTACTCAATTTTCTGATGTCGTCTTTAATTTGATGGTCTTTTGATCTGTTGTATAATCTAAGGAGTTTCTCCTTTTGTTGCAGAATTTATTTATATTATTTCCATTATATCTATTTTTGGTAGCTACTGCTAGTTCTCTTCATTTATTTAAGAGAGCAGTGAACTCCTTTGAGGAACTACCAACTGTGGCTATTTCTGAGATTATGCTACTGTAAGTGAATTTTGGGACTTCTTCATAGAATTTGATGAGATTTATACATTTCAGACCCTCAAATTCTGGGATATTGCTATTTGCTGCTGGTTTAGAGGTTTTAAAAGTGAAGATCATCAGTTTATGATCCAACATAACCGGAGAAGGAAATTCCAGAGGAATAGTACTTGATTCTAAATTCCAAGTCAAGAATATTTTGTCCTTTAATGGGTTTGTTAAATATCTGGTCCACAGATTATTTGTTTATAAAGTCTGACACAAATGTGGGCATATACTACTTTTGAGATGTGGGTACTCCATTTTATGGATGAATAGTTATAGTCTCCCAAAATAATGGAGTCCTTGTTTATATAGAGTTCATCAAGTACATTTAGGAACCTTACATAATTGTTAGGGAACACAGGTGGTCTCCAGTAGCAGGCCATAAACTGAGTTAGTCCTATTTAGTGTGATTTGGACCTCAATGAGTTTGATTTATGGTACACTGGGAATCTGTCTAGAGCTGTTATGGTCCCTAACAAATACAGAGATGCCACTACAGTTGCCAGCAGGTCTGAAGGCATGGTAGGTGCAAAACCCAGTGTGGAGAGAGTGCTTTCTGCACATGTAAACCAAGTTTCAGTAATTACACAGGCATGCATGTGCTGCATATGCAGGAAACCCTCAAGGTTAGGTATTTTGTTGATCTGTCTTTTGGAATTGAGAAAAAACACTTTAACGTTATCTTGCTTGGGATTTGTTAGTTACATTGGAATGTCCATCAGATAGTCTGTGCTTAAATCAAGAAATGCAGACCATCCTTGGCAAAGTAAATAAGACTGTCAAGCATCTTGTCCTGTGATGATACATAGTGGATCCACCTGGAATAAAACCAACCATTTAGCCAATTTTTTGAAACTGATTGTCTTTTTCTTTGCACCTTGATTTCAGTCTTGGAGAAGGAAGGATTCTACTCAGGACCATAACCTTGACAACATTTTTTGGCATGAATGAAGAGTTCTGACATATCTCTCTGCATATCCCTCATGGTTTTGCATGCCAAGTCATTCATACAAAAAGTATTCCAACTTCAGTTGGAATAGCAATCAAATGAAATACCTTGGTATAACCATTATGTCTAATAGTAAAGAAATGATACAAACAAAATTTCATCAAGTTATTGATAAAAAATTAAGTTTAGTTACAAACTGGAACAATTTTTTCTTTACCATGGAAGAATCATTAAAGCTTATTAAGATGGTAATTCTCCCTAAAATGTTGTTTGTCTTACAATCTTTAGTACTATCGCCACCAAAAAAATTGATGAAAAAGATAAGTAATATTCTACTTCAAAATTTTGGCATCTGAATAAACCAAGAGCTTTCTTTGATTGGCACAGAAAAGGTTGTGATAATTGAGGAATAGGATTTCCTGATAATCAGATGTATGCTGTTTCAACAATTGTAAAAGTTATAGCATTGTGGATACATTCATCATCATGATTCAAAATGAAAACAAGTACATCAACAAATATTATTAGTAAATAATAAATATATCACAACTAGTCATAAACTAGGTACAGAGGTACAGTAAACTAACCTTAAAAGGGCTACCTTCTGTGACCTACTATACAGAGGCACAGTCAACTAATCTAAAAGGGTGGCGAAAGCTAAACACACTCTGGCTAGGCTTATAAATGCCCTAGGGCAGATAACCTAGTATCAACCTATGAACCTATAAACAAATAGTGCCTAATAGTTTTATCTGGTTTTTAAAAGATTTTTGCATAAATGGGATTAAGTCCTCTTCTCAAATTCCCTGTTTAAATAACATCATTTCCTCTTTCCAAAATTTCACATATTCTAACCATTGTATTAAACACTGTATATTTTCTGTTTCTAATTGCATATACAAATGACTACCTAAAAACTCATAACTTTAACACAATGCTAGTTAGTATTGAAACAATAAAGTAATTTAATTTATCGGCATCAGTTCTTAAATGGTACTGACACACACACACGCACATATATATATATATATATATATATATATATATATATATATATATATATATATATATATATGTATACACATATATACTGTTGCAAATTAAAGGTCCAACTACAATCAAGATTCTGAAAACTGGTTAATTTTCCAAATACTTAGAGACTTTGTGAACAGAGAGGTAAATAAGATATTTAACCTAGATAAAGAAATCATCCCCCAAATTATTGGAATTCTTAATAAATATCAATAATAATGGAATGGTAAATAAGTCATATTTGTCTCAAATTTATAAAATTCTTAAGTTAAATTTCACATATGTAGACAATTCCTATTGGAACTACTCCTAAAATATTAACAGTAAAGACTTCTCTGAAGAATACAAGAAATTAATATTAAAATCTACTGATAAAACTACATCTTCATTATATTGAAAAATTTTCACTTGGATTTTTTACACAGAGCTTTTGTTACTCCTAACAAATTAAAATTATGTATAAATCAAACAGAATTAAATCCTGAAGATGTGATTTTGAAATAATATTTGACTTGACGCATATGGTATATGAATGTGAAGTCGTTTCCCCTTTTTGGAAAGAAATTAATAACTTTATTCAATCTCTATAGTCAGATAGATGCAATATTTCTAAATCTTTAGTTTTATTTAGTGCTCTGATTCCTGAGATAATTCCAAAAACATCTTCTTTGGTCTATTTTTGCTATAGCCAGAAAAGTAATTATTAAAAATTGGAAAAATAAAATTACCCCCTCTAGTGTTGAATTTATTAGTATGGCAAAAATTGTTTGCAGTACTGAATTCCATACTATAAGGATGAGAACATCTAATATTACACATTCTTATAAATCTTGGCTTAAACTTAAAGATTTGCTTGATTGTTGTTGATGTACAACTTTGATATATTCATCAGCTGTGGACCTATGTAAATAGTTGTTTGTTTTATAATTGATTTATTTATTCTTTTAAAACCAAATAAAAACATTAAAAACAATATATATATACATATATATATATATATATATATATGTGTATATATATATATATATATATATATATATATATATATATATATAAGTTATAGATACAAATATATATATATTTATCTATATATATATATATATATATATATATACACATATATATACATATATATATATATATATATATATATATATATATATATATATATATATATATATATATATATATATATATTTTTTATAAACATATATGCATACACACACACACACACACACACACACACACACACACACACACACACACACACACACAAACACACACACACACATTAAAAAGCAACCAACAGGATCCATTAAAAAGCTTTATTGTCTTAGCACCTCAGGTTTAAAATATCATCTAAGAGATACATTCCATACACATTCAAAAGCTTCAGGTTTTCAAAAACTTCATCATATTGTCTCAACCATATGAATTTAGAGTTTCTGAAAACTCGATTAACTGATAGGGGCCTATATATATATATATATATATATATATATATATATATATATATATATAGTTATTATTAACCCACTGGGAAACCTAGTACTTCTTGAGCAGCAAAGTTGTTGGCTAAGGATCCTTAAAACCAGTAAATACAGCTAATCTCAGGTGAGACTTCAGAGTAATCAAGCGCTTACAACTTGCTTAGAAATCAATATTGCTTTATTGAAAAATAAAAATATTAGATAGCTGAGCACTTCATTAAGTCTAACTTCAGTTTACATGGCACGCATTATTTATATATGCTTTAAACCATAGTACATTGTCAGTTCGTTTGAGCTGGAGTCATAAATGTATGTTATAAGCTGTTTGGCCAAACTAAAGTAGGATATGTCTCATGTTTCATCCCTGTTCTGCATATCTACTCCTGTTGGTAGCTACTTGAGTAATAACCGATGACATGGTGTGGTATATTGAAGATTTACCCATAGTTCAATTCTTGGCTGGAATGCGGGGAGTGCCTTCTGTGTGGAGTCTACATGTCCTTCACGCAGTCGAGTGGCGTTCCGAAAGACAAGCATGAATGGGCGTGCCTTCGTTGAAGGTTGGGTGTCGAGGTAGCAACTCGGCACTGTAAAAATCTACTGCCAGTCATTAGCAGACCGGAGTTCCACTGTGGCGACCCCTAACCGGGAAAAGCCAAAAGGCAAACAACAACATGGTGTGATTAAATAAAGCCAATCTTTAATCTACCACATCCACGGAGTCAGTTATTGCTATTATACAATGACATTATTTAAGAAAAAAAATACTTACTTTTCTTAAATAATGTCTTTGTATAATGGCGCATTACTGTTCTTCACCGGTGGTAGTATACTGCTTCCTTGTGTTGATGTACTGCACATGCGTATGGGACTTGCATTCCCACACATACCCGGTACATCAATGCTTTGAAACGGAAGCAACGGAGAAAAGAAAGTCTCTGTTGCTCGCATTTTTTTTTTTATTTATTAAAAAAAAAAAAAGTTTTGGACACTTTATACCAATGGAAAAAAGTTTGGGCAACCAGACCTTTTTCCATTAGTATATTGTGGGATTTACAATGGGCACAATAGCCAATCAGCATGCATGTTTTGGAATATTAATGGGGGGGTCATTGTATGATATGTTATAGCTTATGTGCCATATTTTTATCATATGTAGCTGGTGCCTAATTGATACAAACACTTTATATACCTATTGTCCCTGGCTACCCACATCCATTAGTACTTCAACTTATCCGTGACATAAGTAGATGTTGTTTGCTATATCACTACTAATAAATGCAGGATGACCAGTTCAAGTTATGACCCTTAAATATTATGCTATTATAATCATAATTGCAACTGCTCAGGACCATGCTGGGAAATGTCTAGCTGTCCCAGTGACTGGATGCATCTGCCTGGTATCCTTTATGTCAGGTAATGTGCCATCCTTTCCAGAAAAGAGTGAATTTATCTAGTGATATATCAGTTATAAGTAGCATATGCCAAGAGTGATGCAAGGGCTCTGCACGTGCTGGGTAAAAAAGGAAAAGATGGCACATTACCTGACATAAAAGACTTTAACCACTCACTTCAGCTGCAAAAATCAGAGAGCAATGCATATTGGTATGTCACACAAATCATTCCCTAGACAAAGGTCTCTTATCGCTGTATCCACCAAGCATCTCACCACTCTGGAATTATAGATAAATTCACTAAATTAGGTATAAATCCCTATGTAACAAGATGGGTTGCCAACTGGCTCACTGAGAGAACCCACACTGTGAAAGTAGCAGACTCCACAGTGACAAGTGGAGTGCCACAGGTTTCAGTCCTGGGTCCTCTCCTGTTTGGTATCTACTTCTTTGAAGTACAGGCTAACACAGAAAGTCTTTGGCTAATGAAGTTCGCAGATGACTGCAAACTAGGAGCCATAATCAAAACTCCTAACGATGTGGACATCTTACAAAAGGGCCTCACTGAGACAGATGCCTGGTGTCAAAGCCATGGCCTCAAGCTCTATGCCAAAAAGTGCATTGTCATCCCCTTTGGTAAAAACTCTGTACCCATGAACTACCACATAGGTGGTAGTCTACTTAACACCAAAAGTGTGATAAGAGACCTTGGGACACAGGTGGACAGTAGTCTCTCTTTTGATAATCACATCGCCACAGTAGTCAGGAAATGGTGGACAGCAGTCTATCCTTTGATAATCACATTGCCACAGTAGTCAGGAAATCCTTCTACGTGGCACACCTCATCACAAAATGTTTCTCATCCAGGAAAAAAAAGAGGTCATTGTTCCCTACTCATCACTCATTAGACCCATTATAGAGTATAATGACCTTTTGGTATATACCTCACAAGACATCTAAAACAACTGGAAAGGCCGCAGAAATATCTCACAAAGAGGATTACCAGCCTCAAACACATGCCCTTCACAGACCGTCTCAAAAAACTCCAGCTGTACTCTGTTGCATATCGACTACTCAAAGGTGATCTCTGCCTAACATACAAAACTATGTCAAACCCAGAGCTGTTGGATGTGCTCCACTTAAAGAAATCCCATTCCCTCTGAGCTACACGCTCTAGGACAGAACATGCTAGAGGGATATATTCCTGTCCTAGAGACTTCCCATACCCTGGAACAAGCTACCTATCTATATCAAACAAAGCTCCTCATTAGTACTCTTCAAGAAAAATCTTGATGATTGGATGGGAAATAGGAAATTCACCCCAGGGATCACTTCTGTGGCTCTGCTTGACAGGGGAACAGGAAAATAATTTTCTTGGGTGGTGAAAGCCAGGGTATCTTTTTGGCTAGGCTTATATAGGCCCTAGGACCAATAGCCTAGTATCTACCTATGAACTTACTGCACCAAACATTTCTATCCTTAATTACATAAAGCAAGTGACAATGGACTGCATGAAACACTCCTATTACTGTGCACACAAGCCACTCAGCCATTTACTTTAACCACAAAAAGCACAATCAAAAATGGTCTCATAACCACTTCAAAAATCCCAACCTTTATCCCACTTACCATGCAAGCCCTAGACCTCAGAATATGACAAGTGATGCATGATCTCCCACAACTCATACAGTTTTGCCCATATACTTTCCTTTAGGAGATTACCCTATCCTTTTAAAGCAATGAGACATTATCACTGAAATCAGCAGTTTATATTCACATAACTTAGTTAACATTATTAATGATGACAGATATATAGTCGATAACAGTGAAAGGTCAGTCTGTAGAATTCAGTGAATGGTCCAGCAATGAAAAGGTTACAGTAGCTAACGTGACCCACAATTACTGTTAAAAACTGCACTCTATATGACAAAGTAAAGCTTTTTTATAATATTAATATTTATTGGTTATTTACAATAATGTCAAAAAGATGGCTTGCTAAAATTCAGATAATTTTTTTTAGGTATGTAATAAAAAGATCACAATCCTGAAGGAAATAGTTCAAGTCTAACCTGTGGTACAGGTGTTATAATATAAAATGTTTTACAATTGCAAAGTATCTTCTTGGGTAAAAGTCATACTGATAGGTTGTAATTATTTTGTATACATAGACTGAATGGCCTTGTAGCAAAGAGGCTAGATTAATGGTCAGTCCCAGGGGTCATGAGTTCAAATCTCAAGGTCTCTGCTTGTGCTTTAGTTGGCAGAAAGGGATAAGGTTGTGAGCTGCAGCTCCTGTGCTGCTGAACATTCTTCATTCAGTCCACAAATGCCTACTGTGTGATCTTGAGCAAGTTAGTTAACCAGACATTGCTGCCAGCTTGCCTCAGATAAAGGACTGTGTGTCCAGTTGACTGACCTGGTTAGCAAATGGGTGTTATTTTGACCAGTGTATGGGAAATCAGAATTTTATCTCTGGTTTATCACCTATGTGTCTAGCAGACAGAGGAAGACTGTAAATGCTTGACCATCCTTGCTCAGGCCTACATATACTCGTTAAAATAACCCTTGAGTATCAGAACCTGTCAAATACATTTGGGAAACATGGCTAAGTTTAATTACATATTCAGTATTCAGTGTTCTGTATACAAGTTCAAAGCCAAAGCCTCAAGAGGTCTTTAAAGAACTTCATAGCAATATAAACTGGATCAAAATCCCTAGTACCAACCCAGTCATCCAACATATTCATAAATGAAATATTTGACCCAGACTTTCTAATTTTTAGAGAAATATTTTTCCACCAACCTGGAATCCTTCCAAAAAATTATACCATCCTGTAGTCTTACCTATTTTACCATCTGCCATTAAACTTTCTTTTCTGTTGTAGAATGAATGACACATCCTATTGATACCAGTCATACCACCAATATTAAATTCTTCAAAACATTTCAATTCCATAATCAAATCACCTTGCACCAACCTATACTTAATACTGTGTAATGATAAATAATGTAGTCTTTCTTGGTAACTAAGACCCCCACATACCAAAATTCCACCTAGTAAAGTGCCTTTGAATTTATTATAATTTATTTAGTTGTTGATTATTAAATACTCAAATATATTCACAATATTCAGTTATAGGTCTAACCAAAGTTTTATACAGAGGCAATAATACCATCTTATCCTAACTATCAAAAAAACTGAAAATATTACATATTTCACAATAACACTTTCTTATAATATTCACCAAATATGGCTCAAAATATAAATTATCAGTTGTTACCCCCAAATCCTTACTAGTTTTCACTGCTTTGATTGTCAAGTTATCCAAAGTATAAGGATACAAAGGATTAACTGTCCCTAAATGCATTAAACTTGTCTTATTTATATTAAACTTCATACCATTAGATGGCATCCATATTTGTATATTATTCAAATAGCTTTGTAACACAAATTGATCTAATATACTACAAATGGTAGTATCAACTTTAACATCATCAGCATATTTAGTTAACCATATTCTAGCATTATTAAGAAAATGGACATAAATACACCAAAAAGAATAGGCCCCAGCACTGAACCCTGTAGCTGACACCTGATCTTGATCCTACACTTCTGGCCCAGTAACCAGTTTTGTATCTATCAAACCACATAACTATTCAGGCCATAATCCTATAACAATGAAAGAACTCTGCCATAAGGCATAATATCAAATGCTTTGCACATATCCACATACAGAACATCCACAGACAAATCGTCATCCGACTTCTCCCATGACTTACAATAAAAAAGTAATAGTTTTGAAAGACAAGTTCTGCCTGCCATAAATGTTTACTGGTTAACATCCGCAGTATCACAAAACATCTCGGTAATATATTCAGAATAAATAATAAATTGTGGTGTTTAAAAGGATTCTTGAGTGCCTGTTTTGTTACGTGTAGCGTTGGGCTTTCTGTGCTTATGCAACTTTGGAGTTGTTGGCATTCCTTGGTCTAGTCTGTGGTGAAATATTCAGAATTAGTCTTTTCAAAACATTTGCTCAGTATACTAATAAGATTAATATGTCCATAATTATCAATAGCAGCTGAATCACCACCCTTCAGCACTGGAACTACAAAAGCTAGTTTCCAAATACGTGGAACATAACCATGCTGTAATGATTATTGAACAAAAAACATATGCAAGAAGCATTTACATTTTCTATTGAAACAAAAAAGCACCACTTATACCATCTGGACCAGCATCAGACCTAACACTTATCAACCTAACTTTTTTTGGATCTAATGAAAAAATAGGTAGGCACACATCATCTGTTACATCAGTATAATCAACTGCAGCCTACAAAGCATCTTTACCACAAAACAGTATAAAAACATATTAGCCAAGGCACCAGAGTTAGTTATTACATTATCTCCATCTGTAATAGCCAAACCTGTCTTATAGTCACTCTTATATGTTTTAAGATAAATCTACGCTTTCTTATTTATCACTACATTTCTAGCTAGATTCTGTTCATAATTCTGACAACCATTAATTTCTTAAATTGATAATTTATTGTCTTATACCTCTGAAGTCTCCTTCGGCAAGAACTTTTCTTATATTTACTTCACAAATAATTTTGATCTAATGTACAGTCTTTACAAGCAATAATTCCACCATGGGGACTCGATCTGAGCTTAGAAGGAACCTTAGGAATACATTCCTCCATCAAATCATAATGAAATTTATAACAAAAATAATTCCAACTAGACTCAATATTACTTAAGTGTAATAGTTTCACCCAATCCCAAGTAGAAACCAGGTTTCTAATTTTATCATAATATGTCCTATAAAAGGCATACTTACACCCATTACCACAAATTATTCCAATAGGCTTCACTACCATATATATCCAGAAAATAGAAAGACGATCAGAGCCATCTAATTAGGGACATATCTTACAATTCTGTACAAAATCCAAGTTATTAATCCTGACACTATCTAAAATATTGTCACCACTAGATGGAGAAAACATTATCTGAGAATACCCATATACCTTACTTCCATATACTAAGTCATCTATAGGCTCAGTATTATTGTTATAATTAAGAACCAGCAAATAATGAATTCCTCAGTGAACCCACTTAACATGAAAAAAACACTCGGGTTTAAAAAGCAAGGAATTTCAGTTTAATACAATGACAATAAATCAACATACATTAAAGTTAAGTGCTTTCATCCCTTCAGTGCCTGGGACTTCATCAGAACTAAATTGCATATCAGGCAAGTACCAATTTAAATAGTTCTCTCTTAAAGCTACATACACATCTGAACTGTTTATGTTGTTTGTCTTTCGGCTTTTCCCGGTTAGGGGTCGCCACAGCAGAACTCCGGTCCGTTAATGATTGGCAGTTGTTTTTTTATGGTGCCAAGTTGCCAGCCTAATGCCCAACCTTCAACGAAGGCACACCCATTCAACGCATGTCTTTCGAATGCCCACGCGACCGTGGGGAGGACATGCAGACTCCACACAGAAGGCACTCCCAACCCAAGAATCAAATGGGAGAACCTCTTGCTGTGAGGCAACAACGCTACCGCTGCACCACTGTGTAATACACAGCTAAACTGTTTATAAAAGTTCTTAATGAAACCTGGATATCATACATCTTATGCTTTCTAAGGCAAGACGTTGTAATGCATTATTTATTCTTACAAAGCAAAATATTACAATTACCAAAACAACCAATCATTTTAGCTTCAGATAAATCTTTTCCCTCACCATACCACATGTTAGACAGGAATAAATCCACAACACTAGCAACCTTTTGTAAACCACCCATTACTCTTCTGTTTTTTTTCTACATTCACTGTCAATATCCATCCCCTCATCTACATCTTAATCAATAAAACCTAATGGTCTTTTAGCTCCTTTAACACCAATAAGAGACATGTTAAAATTCACCTCTTCTCCTAACTGTACGGTAAAATAATTAGAATCATTCACATCACCTAACCTTTTCTCTTCATCATCCACCTGAACTACAACACCAATTTCCACCTCACAACCATTATTCACTAAATTCTGAATAGAAACATTTGTCTGAGTCATTAGGTTTCATCTCCTTAGGTTTCAAAATTAGTAAAAAGTTGGTCCTTCATACAAAAATCATCAATCTCATCCATAATCCTTATAAAATAAGATAAAAGAACCAAATAAAAAAGAATAATAACTGTCCTTACCTTTACCCTTCACCTTGACTTGACTGCTTGTATAGAGTATGAACTTAAATAGACAAGCCAGCCTGCCCTGGCCACAACATCCAAGCCTTAAAGGATACTCTCCAAAGAAAAGGACAAAATTCCAAAGTTAGCTGCCAGTGATGTTTTAATCCTAAAAAGGACTCAAATAGAGTGCACCAACCACTTTTCCACACAATCCTGTCAACTCATATCCACTCTTACAGAGCATAAATTTAACTACACAGACCAGACTGAGTCTGTGGGTTATGTGTCTTTTGGGTTGTGTTGAGGGGTGGAGGTTGCTTGCATTTCTGCTTTGGAAGTCTCTCTTGCTTGGGCAGATTATTATTGAGAGCCTCCGCAAATGTTTTTGTTTTTCTCTGTGTGGGTTTTGATGGTGTAGGTCTAGTGAGACTGTGTGATGAGTGCAGTGTGGTACAAGTGTTTACCTTCTCCTCTTGACTGACAAGTTCAGTCTTGTTTTTTAGAGAGCTTTTCCTCCAGTTTGGCTAGATAAATGCATCTCTCACAGGTTGTAGTGTTGGGTGGTAGGAGGAGAGGGTTGTCAGTGTACATGAGACAATTACTACATTGCCTCAAGATTCAACAGGTAGACAGGAGAGAACACTGGGAACTGTCCCTTGGACATGCCTGGGTAAGTACTAGAGCTGTTTCCCTCTAAGCAACTGAGGAAGATGATACATGAATAAACAAGGTATGCACACCATTAAGATGGGAACCTCTACCAGAAACATGCTATTAACCTAGAGGAAACAATAAAAACTATGTTGTGTGATGTCTGCAGTAACCACCAGTGCAGCGAACACACATAACTTATATTCAGGTTAACCCATTTTGTATAGATTTTTTTATCTAAATTTAGCAAAAGAACTGAAAAATAACTTTCTATAAAGAACAGTAATTTGGCTGAATATGCAGTAAAAATATTTTCTACAGATGAAATTTTTGACTGGTATCTGCAGTTCTATTTAGGAAATAAGAACATAATTTAATTTATAAAGTGATGGATTTGTCATAAAAGGGTTGTTAAAATTCAGCAAGTAAATGATCTTGACTTTCTACATTATTCTTAATAAGGATTTAAATAACTTCTAATTTTCATTTAGATAAATTTGAATGAATTAGTATAATGAAAATCTGGTTGATGTGTTTTAAAAGGGTTTATATCGCATCATTGAAAGTTTAAAACATCGAAGCACTTAACATTGAACTGAATACATTGAACCATGAAAACATTAAAATTATGTGAATGGCAGTTTCCAATGGGGACATGAAACATTAAGGGTATAGGCAGGGGAGCAAGCCCCCCCTGCACCCCCAACACCCCCTGCTACTTAAATATACCAACTCCGAGATCACGCTATAGTGTAGGAAATGGAAATTTTCCTTTTTTTTTCAATAATCATTTTTTATTATTTTTCACAACCATATTACAAATTCACACATTATATACAATATATACAAAATGCTTCCATTGGTTAATTTCACATATATATCAACCTCATGTATTGATCAAAGGTACAGCACTCACAATCAAAAGGAAAATAATAAAAAAAAAAAAAAAATCCAACATTAACAAATCCAAACCAACAATCTGTCTTTTCTGTACATTTTCTATCTAATCTAAGGTTGATTTAGACTATATTCTGGTTCCCGAGAAAAAGTGGATAGTAACCTCTTAAGCCAAAATAATATTAAAAATTTGCTCCCAGATTTTTATGTTGTTGATATTTTTCTTGTGATCACTAATTAACAGTTTATGCGCTAAGATGTGTTTTATTGCCAACAATCTGAAATTTTCCCACGATGTCTGGGCTGGGTTCAACCAATTTGTGGCTATATATAATTTCATTAATAGGCAAATATTCATAATTACAATCATTTTTGATTTATTTAGATTCTCCGGGGGAATATGAAGAATCATAAACTCCCAAGAGAGTGTTGAATTTTGGTAACCCATTTTTTGTAACTGCAATTTTAATGAATTCCACAATTTATAAATGCACTTACAACTCCAGAACATGTGAAGCAAATCTGCTGTCTGATCAAAGCAATGTGGGCATATGGGTGAATTCTTCGCATCAAATTTGTGCAAAGTGAGGCAGTATAGTATGCATTGTTAAATATCATCAGCTGCGTAAATACCAATTTCTGAAGGGATACGGACTTTAATGTTAATTTAAATGCCTCCAGTATCTTATTGTCGTCTGGGAATATCAATTTCTCTCCCCAGTAACTCGATAAAAGAATATAATTATTATACTTCCTCTCTTTTATCAATTTATATGCTGCGGTTATATATTTTCTATCCTGCAACAGCTTCCCATAGATTACAGAAATGATTAAATCTTCCCTTTCATTTCAAAGTTGTTAAAATAGTTTATAACCAAGTCTTTTAGCTGTCTTACTATAATTAAATAGGAAATAGGGAGTTCTATTTCTTTTAAAATATCCTGTACTGGTACTCCTAGAAAAGGATATAAATCGAGTACAGTTAACTCCATGATTAAAGGGAATTTCTTTAGATCAATCAATTGACCACCAATTGTTAAATTTGGGTTCCTATGAAATGGTTGGAAAACCATCATATATTTTAGAAAATTTAAGGAAGCGAAAAGAGTTTGAATTGCCGTTACATAACTTTTGATGTGCTCCATTAGCTTATATTTACTCATTGTCCAATTATTTAAAAGGGTAATGCTTTAGCGTTGACTCCCACTTCATTTATATGCTTGTATCGTTAAGAGCACCCATTTGGGTGTCCATTTTCTATTATCACTATCAAGTAAGACGTCTTTAAAATCCTATTGGCCTGAATCACTAAATAGTACATTTCAAATCCGTAATTCCAGCCCCCTTATTTTTGGAGCCATCAATTTTTCATATGAAATTCTCGTCTTCCTAGGTTCCCAAAGAAATCTTCCCAATCTTATATGAAGCTGTTTGAAGAATGTTTTGGTAATTCTGAGTTGTGCAGCTCTATAAATATATAACATTCTAGGAAGAACATTCATTCTTATGATAGCTGCTCTTGCCATCATCGGTAACTTCAATCTACTCCATCTTTCAAGATCCAATGTTATTTGATCTGTAGTTGACTTTACATTGTTAATAAAAAAATCTCTATTTTCAGTTGAGAAGACAATTCCCAGATATTTTATCTTTTCTTCCGTCAATACTTGTCCTATTAATGGTAGCATTGAAAAAGGTGTGGGTGTCTTAAATGGGAATATTTTAGATTTTTTAAAATTTAGCTTGTAATTGGAAATTCTCTCAAAGATTTCTATTGCAGCTAATATTTTTTCAGTATCGGAAACAGGTGTGGTACAATATATGTTTAAATCATATGCATAGGCAGCCATCCTAACCTTTATTCCATACAGTACAGGAGAATTATAAAAAACATTTTGCTTAAGGTGTAAAAATAAAGGCTCCAAGTAAAGATTAAATAAGATGGGAGATAATGGGCAGCCTTGTCGGGTACCAGTTATGATTTTTATCCTATTCGAGCATTCGTGATTTATAAATAAATTTGTGTATGCATTTCTATATAGTATCCTTAACATTGAGATAAACTCCTGCGGTATATTAAAATAAGGTAATGTATCAAATAAATAATCCAAATTAACCCTATCAAATGCTTTCTGAGCATCAATAATTAGGGCATACAAATTCAGGTTTTTATATTTCGCATAAGAGATTAAGGTATGGAGCGTTAAGATATTATCCGTGGTCTGCCTCCCATCCATAAACCCTGCCTGTTCCTCTGATATTATTGGGTTTATTACCTTTTTCAGCCTATTCGCCAGAATGGATGTCATGATTTTCATGTCCATATTCAAAAGTGATATAGGCCTGTAATTATCAGGATTTTTGGAATCACCTTTCTCTTTTAATATCAGAACTGTCCTTGAGGCATTAAAATGAGGATCATTAATTCTATTTAGAGTGATATAATTAAAAGTCTGTGACAATACACTGCTCAAAATCTCACTAAAAGATTTGTAGAATTCCGAGGTCAAACCATCTGGGCCTGGGGATTTGTGAGGCTTCAGTTTCTTGATTGTTTCGGACACCTCCTCAACTGTAATCAGTTTGATTAAATCTCTATGAAATTCCTTGTCAATATTAGGGAAAGTGATTCTCTGTATAAAATCTTTTCTGTCTTTATCTTGCAAGAGTGTCTGCTTCTCACCATAAATCTGATTAAAAATTTTTTCAAAGGTCTTCATGATATCCGCCTTGTCAGTATATGTAGTATTGTTATAGTGTATTTCAGTAATTAATCGTGTTGACTTCATCTGGTTAATAATACGAGCTAATGCTTTTGAGGGGGTTTGAATATGATTTGCATATTTAACTAAATTTCTTTGTTCATAAAGTGACAAATTTCTATTATGAAGTAAAAATAGTTATTTTTGACATCTTAATAGCTCAGTTTCTGTCTGTTCATTATAGTTCCTCATCAAATCTTGGTCCAATAATTGAATTTTAGTTTCTAAATCCAATTGAGTCTTCTTTTGTAATTTTTTTATAATATATAGCTTTTTGTATAAATAGTCCTCTTAGCTGCGTTTTAGTTGTAGCCCATTCTATATCTATTGGGTGTCTATTTTGGGAAATATTATTTAATGACTGTTTAAGTATCTCCTTGACTTCCATTAATATATCTTCCTTGGTTAGTAAATATGGGTTCAAGGACCAATTATACCCTCGAAGCCTCTTAGTATCCATATTACTACTGTTTAAGGTTAAAGTTATCTTTGAATGGTCTGAGAGTTGTCTGACTTGATTAGAAACACTAGGGTCAGCTGAGATCAACACCTCTGAAATTAAGAAAAAGTCAATTCTCGACCACATTTTATGGCAGGTTGAATAATAAGTAAAATTCTCTGCTTTCCCTTGTGAGTGTATGTGTTTAAAAGGGTCATAGAGTTTGAAATCCATTTTCAATTCTTTCAATGCTACCATTGCCTGTTTATTGAACGCTGAAGAAGCACCCAACTTGTCTAATTTAGGATCTTGATAAGAGTTCCAGTCACCTCCCAACACTATATAGCAATTATTGTATGACTGTAAAATGGAATAGATTGAAGCTATGAAATGATGCTGATTAACATTAGGGGCATATACACATATTAGTACTATAGGTTTATCGTAACATTTGGATGTGAGAATGACCAAACACCATCTACCCTCCTGATCCATTTTCACATCCCTAATATCTCCCTGAAAGTGATTCTTAACTAAAATTGCCACCCCTGCACTATTTGTTGTTCCTTCCGCTGTCACAATCTTCCTAACCCATTTCTTATCCTTCACTGACTCCCACTGATCATTAGTCATATGCGTTTCTTGTAATAAAATACAACATGCTGATGATTTGAGAAACAAATGAAAAAACAGCTTTCTTTTTTTCATGTTCTGGAGTCCTTTGACATTCCAAGATTCTATTATCCACATTTAACGTTCATTAGAAATATAACTCGATATCTAATCTCTTTGAGCAACCTTAGAATAACATAAGTTGGCATATCATCAATTGTATGGAAGCAAAACTGCCATCCTATCCCTACCCAGTGCCTACCCACTATTCCTCTGGACCAGGATGAACATAGGTTTTACATTACTGGAAACCATCTGAGTAACTAATCTACTAATTCTATTATTTAACAATGAAACCCCATGCAAAAACCTACAACAACTACTTCTACGTCTACAAAGCCTAATTCTGACATTCCCTACTAAACACTACTTATAGGTAACTACAGCTCTGTACATATTTATGGATATACAAATAAACTAATTGTACCCTGAGATTCTAATGTACTTCAATTCACTTCAGCTTTATATTCAGCAATAGCAAATAACATTCTAATTTGTTGTTCTATACAGTATTAAATATTAGTTGACATAGAAAGCAGACAGTTATTTAACATTTCCCAACATCCTGTATCTACTGAATAAAATGATCTAACTACTTTAATCTGCTTTGTTCTTCCCCTACAACTTACCTACTAACATATTAATATTGAAAACCAATGCAGTTCAAAATAAAACTATAATGGCACTTTCATTTGTAATAACCATAGGTGAATAAGAGAGGAACCAAGGGGTTAAAATAAAAAAAAGAGAAAAAAAAAGCATGAAGGGAGCACAGCAAAAGGAGAAGAAATAAGAAAAAAATGCCTTAAATTACACAAAAAAATAACTTCTTTTATGTTCTTTTATTATTATATGCACATTGTTTAAATCTGATCAACTAACCATTTTTACATCATTTATCAGTTAGAAATAATACCACCTATCTACAGGAATAAAGGAAAGGAGAGAAGAGAAGGGAGATATAGGGAAAAAAAAGAGAAAACAAATATATAAAAAAAAAAACTACAGTACCTTATTCTGCCACTACACATAACCATCTCCTTTTTTAATACACAATGCATTTCCACAGCGTTTACCTGCATCACTTTGACTTCACACACTATCTTACAGTCCTTTTCCTGCAAAATAAGTCCAAACAGGTTTCTTTTTACTTTGCCAGCAGATGTTCTTCGTCTTCCATTGCTGCAGTCCTGACTATTGGGTATAGTCCGCGTCCCAGTCGGCCCGAATACCAGAGTATAAGGCTGACGTCGGTCATGGCGCCTTAGACTGACGTCAGTACGTCAGGGTACTAATGCGCATGACCGACGTCATTTCCTCAGTCTTTTTTGCCGCATGGTCCGATGCAGAAGCAATTTTGCGAGTGCAGGTTGGCGTTCTGAGATTTTCCGAAACCGGAGTTTCAGACCGAAACAGAGTTGGCTAAGTAACCCGTTGGGAACATTTTGGTTTTTCTTGCCTCAGTATTTAACCGGATGTCAGAAAAAGTGAATAACTGTATTTCTTGTGGGAAGCAGATACCGCATAGGGATTATCATACATTGTGTATACCTTGTTTAGGGCCTGAGCACGACGTTGTTGGTTGCCGCTCTTGTGCTAGATTTAACAAGCGCACTATTAAGAGGAGGCTAGATTGTGCTAGGTTGGTGTTTGGAAAGCGTTGCAATTATAATATGCCG
The DNA here is from genome assembly GCF_019279795.1 of Protopterus annectens. Classification (NCBI taxonomy): domain Eukaryota; kingdom Metazoa; phylum Chordata; order Ceratodontiformes; family Protopteridae; genus Protopterus; species Protopterus annectens. Next base: position 609,452,609 of record NC_056750.1, on the reverse strand, counting down.
TCGGATGCTCCGATGCCCGCTTCATCCAAGAAGCGCAAGGACAAAACAGTGAAGCCTAGGGGTGAGGAACCGGCAGTCCCGGACGTCGGTTCTTTAGTAGGCTCAGTGGAGCCAGAGGTTTTGCCAGGAGTCTCCATGGAGTCTCAGGCAGATACTTTATTGTTACAGGATGTGCCCTCTCAGGAGGTAGGCCAGGCTGAGGGGGCTTCTGAGGTAACTGTTCTTCCCTCTCTTCCCAAGGTAGTTAGGGCCTCTCCTTCTGTTGCCAAAGCTTCTTTTAGAGGTAGGCCAAGTTCAGCTTCTGTGGGGGCTTCTCCTAGCATTTCGGGCTCTGTGCCTAAGAAACATATGCTTAAAATGGCAGAAGATTTGATTACTCTTATTAGAGGTTCTATGCCCCCGCCTGATAAGAGGCCTAGGGTGGAACAGGAGTTTGATGATTTTGAACAGTGTTCACAGGCTTCAGAGTCTTCTGTGGAAGACTTACAAGAGTTTCCTACTTATTCTGATTCTGATGTGGATGATTCCACTCCTACAGCTTCTCCTCCTGAGGATTTTTCTTTTTCAGAGACTCTTCACTCCATGAGGGAGCACTTTAAATGGGAAGGCCAGGATTACTCTGATTCCAGGAAAAGGCTTAGGGAATTCTTGTTTTTACCCCAGCATAGGCCCTTAGCTATTCCTCCTGTGTTGAATGTGGTGGAGGATGTGTTTGCAGAGGCTTCCCTGAACCCTGACTCCTTGCCTCCTGCTCCTGTTAAGCCTGATAGGTATTATAGGGTGCCCGAAGCTCATAAGTATTTGTTTAAGAGTCCTAGGGCGGACCCAGAAACTGTTTCTCAGGGGCCTAAAGGTGTTAAAGCTTCTGTGGTTAAAAATCCTGTACCCTCTGATAAAGAGGCTAGGGCTTTGGATAGGTGGGGTAAGAAAGTGTATACTTCTTCCACTCTAGCCATGAGGGCGTTGAATTGTCAGTTTCACATGCTAAAATATCAGAATTATCTCCTTTCACAATTGAAATCTAAGGTGGATGCTTTGGCGGAAGGTATTGAGTGTAAAGAATTGCTGGATTTGGTTCATGTGTCTGAACAAGTGGGTAAGCATTCTTTGCAGTGTGGTTTTGATGCTGTTCAGGCCTCCTCGAGGGTGGCTGCTACTAGTTCTGTTCTTCGCAGACATGCCTGGTTGAAGGATCAGAATTTAGCTGAGCATGTTAAGACCAGGATTTTGGATGCTCCTTTACAGTCTGATGTGTTGTTTGGACCGCCTGTGGAAGCAGTTTTAAAGAAAATGGAGGACAAAGCTAAGTCTATGCAGACTGTTAAAGATTTTTTGCAGGTGCAGCCTCCGAAGTTTAGCAGAAATTGGCCTGCTAAGGGGTGGACATATCCTGCTTATGGTTCCCAGTCTAGGGGTAGGTCTAGACGTGGTAGGGGCAGGGCTCAAGGTTCATTTAGGCCTAGATCAGAGAGTTCACCTGCTCAGACTTCTGGTGAGGGCAGGGGTCAGTCCTTTCGTAAGCAGACCCAATGACCTGCCTTTTCAGCTGCCAGTGGATTCTCGTCTGGCAGCTCCTTTGGGAGGAAGACTGTCTCTTTTCAAAGAAAATTGGGATTTAATCACTCAAGACAGATGGGTGCTGGATATCATTCATCACGGTTACAGATTTTATTTCCACACAATGCCCCCTTTCAAAGGCATGCCAGATGTTCCTCCTCCACAAAGGAAAGAGGCTCACAAGCAAGTTTCTCAGTTACTCCAGATAGGGGCCATTCAGCCAGTCCCTGTGTCAGAAAGAGGCTTCGGATTTTATTCTCGCCTGTTCCTAGTACCAAAGAAGGGGAACACGTGGAGACCAATTTTGGATTTATCTATCCTCAACACTTATCTGGACATTCCCAAGTTCAAGATGTTGACGTTACAACAACTGTTACCTCTGCTGGGCAAGGATCACTGGATGGTAACTTTGGATCTCAAGGAAGCTTACCTTCATGTGCCTATAAGGCTAAGTTGCAGAAAGTATCTGCGGTTTCGAACTGGAGATTTTCATTATCAGTTCTCTGCATTGCCCTTTGGCTTATCTACTGCGCCCAGAGTATTCACAAAGGTTCTGGCTCCAGTGATAGCTTACTTCAGGCTTCAAGGCATTCAAATCTATCCTTACTTGGACGACTGCCTGATTCTGGCTCAAGAAAAGGAAGACCTTCTACAGCATCTGGAATTTGTCATAGCAGTGCTAAGATGCCTAGGGTATTCTGTGAACGAAATAAAGTCCAGTCTAGTACCCTCTCAAGACATGTGCTTTCTGGGTGTGAGACTGAATACAGCAGCCCAGATGGCCTTTTTAACCCCGGACAAACAAAAGAGTCTGTCACTTTACTTCCATCAACTATCTCATCAGTCCGTGCTGACTGCAAGGACAGTCCTTCAAGCATTAGGGTTCATGGCATCTTGTATTCTGGTGCTTCCCAATGCCAAACTGCATATGAGGAAGCTGCAATGGTATCTCAAAAATGTATGGACACAGCACTGCCAGGATTTGGACACTGTCATTCAAATAATACCTTGCCTTCAAAAGGAATTCTTGTGGTGGGCTCAGGAATGTCACCTAAACAAGGGACTCTCTGTGACCCGGCCAGAGGCGAGTCAGATTTTAACGACAGATGCCTCGGACACTGCTTGGGGAGCTCATCTAAATGGAAAGTGGATACAAGACAAGTGGCCTGCCAGACTACAGCATCTACATATCAACATGAAGGAGATGTTAGCAGTCCAGTTTGCATTGATGGCTTTCAAGGAGTTACTTCTTCCAGGGCAGGTGTTGATTCTAACAGACAACACAACTGTCATGTGGTACATCAACAAGCAAGGGGGAACACATTCTTATCCTCTATGCAGGCAAGCAATGATTTTATGGGAGACTGCGTTAAGCCTGCAACTAACTCTTCAGGCAAGGTTTCTGCCAGGAGCACAGAACTCCCTAGCAGATGTATTACGCAGACAAATCATGGATCCCCACGAGTGGAAACTGGATCTTTATGTATTTCAGAAATTGACAGTGTCATGGGGAACTCCAGACATAGATCTGTTCGCTTCTCCACTAAACCACCAGCTGCCAAAGTATTGCACAAAGGGGTTTCATCACACAGCTTGGAAAGTGGATGCTCTGTCTTTCAGTTGGAAAAACCTTCATGTCTATGCCTTTCCACCTCTGCCTCTTCTTCCAAAGGTATTATTAAAGGTCAGACAAGACAGGCCAAGGATGATTTTGATAGCTCCAGATTGGCCTCGGCAACATTGGTACCCACTTCTACGGAGTCTTGTAAAGAAGCCTCCATGGCCTTTACCTCTGATTCCTCATCTGTTATCTCAGAAGGACGGTCATCTGCTCAATGTCAAGCTTCAATCTCTTCATCTCACAGCTTGGCATATTCTGTGTTGAAGCACAGCAGGTCTCAGCTTCCTCAACAAGTTTTAAATGTGATTATGGAAGCTAGAAGGCCTAGTACTAGGAGAGTGTACGCAGAAAAATGGAAGAGATTTTTGTTTTGGACTACAGCAAAGAATTTGGAGATTTCAGAGCCTAATTTGAGTGTGGCTCTTCAATATCTTACTGAATTATTGGACAAAGGTTTGTCCTTCTCTTCCATAAAGATTCATGCTGCAGCAATTTCAGCTCACTATGATTGTGACCCACCTTTGTTTTCGCATCCTTTGTTCAAGCAGTTTCTTAGAGGGGCAAAGAATATAAGACCCCCACGTAGAGCTCCTACTCCTGCTTGGGATCTCAATTTTGTGTTGGAAAAACTTACTCTACAACCTTTTGAGCCTGCAGCTACTGCTGAATTGAAATATTTGTCATGGAAGACTGCTTTTCTGTTGGCTATTACTTCTGCAAGAAGGGTGTCTGAGTTGCAGGCCCTTATGGCAGTAGAGCCCTTTTTGATTTTCCATAAGGACAGGGTGTCTTTACGTACTAATCCTTCCTTTATGCCTAAGGTGGTTTCTAGTGTGGCTTTAAACCAGACTATTCATTTGCCTACGTTTTTTGCAGATCCTCAAAATAAAGGGGAAAAGATTTTGCACACTTTAGATGTACACAGGCAATTGCGTTATTATTTGAGCAGGACTAAGAATTTTAGGCAGTCTCAGCAGTTACTTGTTTCTTTTGCTTTGGGTTCACAGGGCAAGCCTGTGTCAAAACAAACTATTTCTAGGTGGATTGGCTTTTGCATTGCATTTTGTTATTCCCATCATGGCAAAGAGGTTCCAGCTGGGATTAGGCCTCATTCCACTAGGGCTACTGCCACGTCAACAGCATTTCTAAGGGGGGTGGCAACTAAGGATATTCTGGAAGCAGCTACTTGGAGTTCAGTGCATACTTTCTCTAGGCATTATCACCTGCCTATATACTCTAAGACTAGGGCTGGTTTTGCCACAGCTGTTTTACAAGGCATGTTGTCAGCTCCTGCTACTTTATAATTTGCCAGCCTCCCTTACCTCTGCTTTGGGATTCTACCCAATAGTCAGGACTGCAGCAATGGAAGACGAAGAACATAGTACAGTTTTGTACCTACCATAAATGTAGATGTTCGAGGATTCCATTGCTGCAGTCCAATTTACCCTCCCTCCTTCCCCTCTGTGTTTAGGGGTGGTTGTGTAGGTGAGTTTACATGCTTATATTTTATATATATGTGTATATATTGTTGTATATATTGTACATGTTTTTTGGTGCAGGTTTTTTGGGACTTGTCTTTTTGGGTCTTCTGACATCTGGGGCAAGAAAAGACTGAGGAAATGACGTCGGTCATGCGCATTAGTACCCTGACGTACTGACGTCAGTCTAAGGCGCCATGACCGACGTCAGCCTTATACTCTGGTATTCGGGCCGACTGGGACGCGGACTATACCCAATAGTCAGGACTGCAGCAATGGAATCCTCGAACATCTACATTTATGGTAGGTACAAAACTGTACTTTCCTCTTTCTTCCCAGCTATTTAAACTGTAAAGGCAGTTCAATCAACTGGAACTACGAGATAAGATAAGAAAATAAAATTCCAGGCCTGCTACAAGAAACAGAACAGACAAAGGATTTTAAAGCCTCAGATTGTCATAAATGAAACATCCCATTCTCCCTGGTGCTGCAGAAAGCCAAAATGGACTGTTCACATTTCTGAAGATGGGAAAGCCTTAAAAATCTTCAAAAAAGTAGGTCTTGCTTCTTTCCTTGTGCTTACAGAGTATTTAATGCCATCCACAGTAAAAATTAGGTTATTAGGATATTTCATTTGAAATCTGATATTTTTGTCAATCAGAAACTTACAATATGGAGCCAGCATTTGTGTAGATTGCCTTATTTGTGTTGGTAAATCCTGTGCTATAGAAATTTTATTATTTTGCCACATTATAGATCCACCAGATTTTTTAATAGTTAACAGTACTTTGCTCACATCTTGGTAGTTCAGTATTTTAACATAAACAGGTCTGGGTATATTTGAAGCTTGAGATTCTCTGTATGCTCTATGCGCCCTTTCTATGACCATCTGCTTAACAACCTCAGAGACCTTGAGCAGTATTTCGAATATTTGTGTAATAGAAGTGATCAGGTCATTATATTGAATAGATTCTGGGATCCCTCTAATGATTATATTGTTACATCTGGATCTTGCTTCCAAGTCCAGAATTTTATTTTGCATCATTTGAATGTCAGTTCCATGTGTCTCTGTTCTTTTAGTGAGCATTAATATATTGTCTTCATTGGTAGCAATTCTAGTTTCTGCTTTCTCCATTCTTTCGAGAATCCGATTACATGTGTCACTAAATGAAAGTGTTTGAGATGTTAGCTCTTTTAAGGCATCCTGTATAGGTAGCAATGCTGATTTGATTTCTTCCATTGTGACCTGTTGATCAGATTTTGTTGATGGCCCTGTTTTTGCAGTCTCTTGCTGTTTGATAGTTTTCTGTCTCTTGATTAAAGATTCTTTCTCCGGTGATTGCAAAGCTGACAGCTTGGTTTTCGAAGTTGTAGTTTCCATATTTTTGTCCTCCTTTGACATTTCGAAATTCTGCACAAAGATTTATTTCCCAAAGAAAAGTTACAAAAGTGAGATCAATCAGTCCTTTGTTTGGTGCTCTGTTCAGAGTCAACCTGACAATCAGATCCAATCCTGCTATTACCAAGTATTTTTTTTCGATTTTTCTTTCTCAGAACCAAAAGTGACTTCTGGTCAATTAGTAATAACTGCCAATTAGTTTGTTTATAACTCCACAGGGTTGATTTTTTTCTCAGGTATTTGAAGAGCTGAAGTACTGCAGTGCTTATAGAATGGCAGCCATCTTTGTTCTCGGAAATGGAAATTTTCCATTTCTGCACTGTAGTGTACTGAAGTGCGATCTCTGAAGTGGTATCTTTAAGTGGCAGGGGATGTGGGGGTGCAGGGGTTCTTGCCGTCCTACATGGAGCAATTTGTTTTTGATCTACTTTCCACGGGTTTTTTTTTTTCCATTTCGATGTTTTAGAGTTCGATTAATTCAGTTCAATGTTAAGTAATTCGATATTTTCATCTTTCAATGATGTGGTATACACCCGTTTTAAAATGATTCATGACACTGGCCTCTAAAAATAAAAGATGTTATTGATAAATTCTATTATAATGCACAATGAAATTTGACATTGATATTCTTGATACTTCAGTATGACTCAGTCCTTGTTAATGTGTTTATGGATATGCTTGACTAACTGTAAAAGATGCCTTCTGTATATAACTATACATACCTATGTAAGTATAAATATGTATCTATTAATGTTATGTATATCTGAACCTTTACTGAAGCTTTATATACAAATGCATCCAACACAGCATAACACTGACATTTGTGCAAAACACATTGAAATCAAAAGGAAAAACTACACACACAAAAAAAAACAAAAAACAAAAAAGAAAAACAAATATAAATGACATACATGAGAAAATGTAACTCTTGCCTGAAAGGCTACAATAAGGAATAACATCATAATTTCATGGGAAAAATGTAAATTAAATCACTGAAAAAAGTGCAGCAACAGTGCCCACACCTATTTTGATGAATAATGACAACTAAAGAAAAATAGCATGGTCCAAAATAGCAGAAACTTAATCTGTAGAACAGTGCACCATCACCATCAGAGTCAGGTTCAAAACCTAAAAGCAACACATAAAAGTAAAGCCAAGAAGACAGTGTATAAAAAAATAAGCAAATAAATAAATAAATAGACATTCACAAATACTGAAAGTTGAGTGAAATTAGTCCAATGTGCAATGCAAAACACTTCAAGAAATCTTGCAACTTGTAATACTATAATAAAATCTATTATCCAACAGCAGCTTCTGAGTCTCCTCATGTTTTGCTACAGATTTCCATCATGGAGTTGTGGGTGAACCAGTTTGCTGTCTCATCCAAAGATCATCCACCCAGTCCTGTTCCTCAACAGTTGCATACATGACTGCCCATAAAACAACAGTACACAATCCCAAGAAACAACACAGCTGCCTGACCCACCCTTTAATGACATTTTGTGTGGGGAGCACATATACATAATCTAATCAGCTACACTCCAAACTGAGGGTGGAAAAATAAGAGCAAAGCATGCATTCACAGGAGCCATAGTATGAAACCACCTCAACTTTTCGAGTACCTATTGGAAATACAGTTTTATATATATATATATATATATATATATATATATATATATATATACATATATATATATATATATATATATATATATATATATATATATATATAAATCATAGATATATACTTCAAGGTGCGGCCACGGAGGTACAGCGGTTAGTGTTGCTGCCTCACAGTAAGAGGTTCTCTGGTTCGATTCTCAGCTGCGGTGCCTCCTGTGCGGGGTCTGCATGTCCTCCCTGTGGTCACATGGGTTTCTTCCGGGTGCTCCGGTTTCCTCCCACATCCCAAAGACACGCTGTAGGTGGATTGGACACTCTAAATTGGCCTTAGGTGTGAGTGCATGCATGTGTGTGCCTTCTGTGGAAGGTTGGGCGCCAGGCTGGCAACTCAACACTGTAAAACCCCACTGCCAATCATGAGTGGACAGGTGATCTGCTGTGTTGACCCCTAACTGGGAAAAAGCCAAAAGAAGAAGATATATACTTCAAGAAAATATTCAGTTTTGTATGATAATTATAAATTATTTATTCCATTAAACTTCAAATAACACACAAATTACAATATTTTATCTTTCAAAAAAAGCCTACAATAACCTTTAATAAAAAATTCATAATTACTCTTCATCCAAGTGATAAGACCAGTTGGTATATTGGTTATTTGCTACCTATACACAAGGTCAATGTTCGATCCTGACCACCAGTCAGTGCCTGTACATAGTTCACATGTTCTCCATATGTTTCAGTGGTGTTCTACCCACCTCCCAAAATCATGCTGAGTGTTTTCATCTCAAACTCATCCAAGAATAGAGCTGTGGGCAGCAGCACAGTCTCTGGATGGTCCTCTATAGGTAGAAGAGCTGTATAGATCAACCACTTTGGGGCATCTACTGTAGTGCACCATATCCTCATGATAGAAGAACATGGATCACAGACTGTGAACTCAGTGGTGTAAAATATGGCTCTAGTTGATTCAGTCGTATTCAGTAATGTCACCATAATGGGCATGGATATTTGCTGGTAATAACTTGGTTGAAGACTTGCTTACTCTGAACTATACAAGGGACCTATGCTAATGTTAGAAAGGGTGTATGTACCTCAGTTGGCCATTGTGTGCCTGCCATAAAGCCCAGCAGCCCTGGGTCAATAAGCTACTGGCTGGCCACTATCCAGTTGTCCAGCTTGGGTTTCCAGGGATAGCTCTGCTGAAGTGAAATCTGGACATTAACCCAATTAACCTGCCAAATCTGAACTAAGAATTGCTTCCCTCAGTGTAAGTTCACTGACAGGGTGCAGCTTAGAAGTGGTTGACATGATGGTAAGGAGGAGGCTGGCCATCCTATGTATACAGGATCCAAGATGGAAGGGAAGTGCAATAAAGTCACTTGTCTTGGGGTACAGAGTCTACTACACAGAAGGAAGACAGGCTAGAGTTGATGTATGAATTGTGGTGAGGGAAAGGCTTCAGATGTTAGTGAGGGATGTCAACAGAATTAGTTACAGACTCGTGCATTACGATTCAGTGCAATGATAGGGTACTATTCATAACCTCAGCCTATGACCCACAATGGGCTTGGGATAGTGAGGAAAAGAGTGAATTCAGACAGCAGTTGCAGGACCTACTAGATAAAGCAGGGAAAGGGAATGGGTGACCTGAATGCACAAAGTGGGACAAACAGAACAGGATATGAGGACTGAGTTCACATTGGATAGCAGCAGGAATAAAGAAGGTGAGGCCATTCTAAACGTCCATCAAGCAAATGGCTTTATACTGGCCAATACATTGCTCAGAAAGAGAGACAGCCAGAAGATCACATACAAGAGTAGCCAACATGCAACTTGGACAGACTTCTTCCTAGTAAGAAAAAGGCAGTGGAGAAGAATCAGCAGTTTCAAAGTAATTTCCCACTGAAGCAGTCGTCCCACAACATAAACACTGGTTGCCGCAATTGTCAGAGAAGGCTCTAAGTTCAACAGAGGCTAGGCTGAAGACTTGGAAGCTGACTGGACAGAAAGCACAAGAGTTCAAGAAATTGCTCAGGGCTCTAGTGCCTCAAGTAGCAGAGGAAATAGGTGGAGATGAAGAATAATTGCAGCACCTCAAATGTAAGGACTACAGAACAGATATATCCAATGCCAGGTATGGAAATAAGGTACATAAGGAAAGCTGATGGTGGAATCCCACCAAAGTCCAGGAAGCAAAAGAAAGAGAGAGAAAGAAAAATAAATAGAAAAAAAAAGAAAGAAAGAGTGTAAGAGAGAGAGAGAGAGAAAGAAAAAGAAATAGAAAAAAAAGAAAGAAAGAGAAAGAAAGAGTGAATGAGTGAGTTCAGGATAGGAAGGGATACTAGTTTGCTCTCAGTGGCTAAGACAGAAGTTGCAAATGCAAAGAATAAGGCATCAGAGCCACTCTACCAGCTCCTGGAACGTGACTCAGTAGATGGCACAAAGAAACTATATCGGATTGCAAGACAAAGACAGAAAGGTGAAGGAGATAGTCAGACACACTTCATAAGGGATGCCAGTAACAACCCGCACACTGCAGGACTTCAAAACAGATGGAAGGAATATTTCCAGCAGCTTTTAAATGAAGAAAACCCCTCAGAAGCTGTACTGCCCCAGAGACAGAAATACTGAGTGTGAATTATCGCCACCATATTGGGTCCTAGTGACATATTAGCAACCTTTGGTATCTCTTCTGTACTTCCATTCAGACTCTACCCTTTTTCCCTTTCTCTGCTTCTCATGCTAATTGTTTATATCTGAGAGCAACTCCCCTCTTTGGACAACACCTCTTCTTTGGAAGCATCGCCAACAAGTGCCCTCCATCCTAGGACAACCACACCCATCCCCCCTGCTGCTCTGTTAGTCACCTTGCCCACTAACTGATCCTGCGTCAACTAGGCCATAGTCTAAATTTTAACCCTCGAGCAGCCTTTCTCTCTCTATTGGGATACAAATAGTTAGATTGCCTTCAGCAGTTCGGGGTGTTATTTATTAAATCTAGAAAGCTAGGCTGAAGTGCATATATGTTAATTAATACTGCAAAAAAAGACAATATACTGTAAGCCAAAATGCGTGTTGACAGTTATTTCATGACGTGTGATAGCTGATGGTGAAAATTTCTAGAAATGTTAATTGTTATTCCCAGAATGCAAACAACTTGGGCAACACTAACAAAATACTTTCAACTGAAGTAGCATGAGGTTAGCCTTCTAGGCAACAGTATTGTGCCATTGTTATAGACTTGGCACTTTTTGTTATGCTAAGATTAAATATGACTGACTAGTGATATTACATATGATGACTGTTTGCAGATACTCTTCTACAGACACATGGTATGATTATTCTGTCTTCATCAAATGTCATCAGAACTACTGCATTCCTCAGCGGCACACTTCCCTAAACAAGAGCAATAGAAATAATTCAGAACAATATACCAGCTGCAGATCAGTGCCTCATGATGAAACTGCCCATTATATCCTTAATATGGCTGCACCAATGAAAAGTGCAGTCCTGTACCTGAGGAGCAGTGTCAAGAGAGAGCCCAGCCTTAAAACTTTTGAGAATAGCTTGACAAGTAGAAGTGAATACAATGACCTATTAGGACATGATTCATGCATCTCACTAACTTAGTTACAGATCTAAAACCTGTTATGCACCTTTTCCTTCCAGACTGTTTTAAAATTTACACTTTGTATTATGTATCATATTCCAAATAAATCAGTCTATTGAACAAATAGGGTCTATGTACCAAATTGCACATGAACACTGACATACAGTTTTGATAACAATAACTAGGAACTTCCCCAAATGAGAAAAAAACAGAGATACATTGCTCCCATAACCACTATCACTCATAAATACCCTCACTGTCATTATACAAGCTCCTATTCAAGTTTTCTCTTTATTTCACCACCCTTTCTATTTATAAAACATTCTCAATAATCATGTTAAACTTACGCTCTACATTGTAAAACAAATGCATAAAAGTTTGTATTTCTTACTTGAATAACTTAAAGATTCTTTACATAGCAATCAGTACCGATAGGTTTCAGATATATACTTAGCTGGAAAAAATGCAAAATGTACATGTTTGTTGAAACAGATTAACAGAGAAAAAAACAGAACACCCGTATAAAACTGCAGATGGTAAATATCAATTTTGAATGCTATCTCTGTAACTATATGAAATATTTCTGCAAATTCTCAGACTAAGATGTGAATTTCAACAGCAGGATTCATGTACCATTGTGATTTGATATGCAAATCATTGTCTTCCAGTAATATAGCTTACTACATATGAATCTAAATTAGGGGAGGGTCATAGCATAAGTGATAAACTACATCTTCAAGGGAAACAAATACAATTTTTACTTTAGCTGTAAAGAAAATCAGTAAAGATACTTATTAGGTTGTTAATGTATTATGCATACTGAGAAGAGGTTTAACATAACAGCCCAATGAAAACTGCATATAATTTAAAATGTCAGGCTGTAACTATGAAGGCTGGCATAGCAGTTAACGTGCTCACCTTATAGGCAGTAGGTGCAGGGTCTGATTCTCACCTGGGGTAATTGGCAGGACTTGGAATGGCACACAAAGACAGTTAACCTGATATTAATTTAGACTTTACTGGAAAGGCTCACCCACATTCTGCTACAGTTTGCTGTGAGGGAAAGGTTAGTTTGCTTTTTTTTGTTATGTTTTGTATTACTTTATTGCCTTTTTCTATTTTGTATACTGTGATTTGTTTTCTTTACAGTGTTTTACTTGTATTCTGCTTTTAACTGCATACTAAAACTTGAAAAGAGACCACAGCTCTGTCTCTTATGAGTAAGACAGAAATTTTCCCACCCTGCTACCCGGTTACTGTTATGTTCTTAAACACCACTGTCTTTCTCGTTGCCTGCCCCTTATGTTAATTTGACCATATATCTCATTTTCTCTCTGCTTTTACTGGCTGGTGTGAGTAAGCGCAAAATTATCATTTTGTGAAATCACTCCCCTTCAACTATTTAAATTTATTGGCCATCCTCCTGTATTCCACAGTACCAGAATACAAAACTGACCACCCCCTTCAATCTGTCTTGCTGTTTTAAAAATAGTGACTCTCCACTAAAACTTAACTTTTAGACAGGTAAAACTTAAGTTACCTACTTTCACATCTAACTTCTCTAGTGCACACTGCAGCGTTTAGGATAAACCATTTTTTCTATCTTATCTTTAAGCATCTATTGCAAGACCACCAGTTATTGCAGAGCCCACATTCTGCCTCTCAGTAGTAATTTTGGGATTAGTGTTTCTGTTTTCTCCTGGTGAGAGAAGAAGTGCAGTAACATTATTTCCTGGGGACTGCTGATCACCAGAAAGCTTAATAGCTGCTTTATATGTGACAGCTTAGAATCTGTGTTTATATTCTGATCCTGGTGAGAGTAGGAGCCGACTGCATTGATTCCTGACTCTTTCTGGTTGGAGAGTGAGTGTCTGTGCTTAACATACCTGATTGGTCTGCTTGCTATTCGAGGCATCTACCAGAAAAAGGCTACAAGCCTGCAGACCCTTGCCTCATTTGGGACAAGACTGTGGATCACCAAACAGGCCGTTGCTTGCTTCTCTTCTTGGGATTGGTGCTAAAACTAGCTAGTTTTAGCTAGAACTAGTCAGTTTTTTAGTTTCAGCACTCAAAACTGTTTCCTTGTGCTCAGCACTTGCTCAGAACTTGTTGTAAGCACTAAATAAACCACAAATTACTACAGCATATGACCTTCCTCACTTCTCAAGAGGAAAACAAGTCTTAGTACTTAAATTAATAAGCACCTATCCAGACATGTCCATGGGTCAGCTCTCGGTGTTTTCTCTTGTCCACCAGATGAATCTGGGCATCTTGGGGCAATGTAGCAATTGCCTCATGTACACTGACAACCCTCTCCTTCTACAACCCAACACTACAACCTGTGAGAGATGCATTTATCTAGCCAAACTGGAGGAAAAGCTCTCTAAAAACAGGACTGAACTTGTCAGTCAAGAGAAGAAGGTGGCTCTTGCCACCCCTATAGTACCTTTTTTAGGCAAGGTTCAAATGCTAAATTCACCACCGTAGCAGGTACAAGCAAGCAAACTCTGAGGGTAATGCTACTCAATGCTAGAAGTCTAAACCTCAAAATGCACTCACTCGAGCCACTCCTTAAAATGGAGAACATCGACATATGTGTAGTGATAGAGACCTGGTTCAATGCTCCAGAGAGCAGCCCTACATTACCAGGCTATAATTCATACCAGACCTTTTGGCCACCTAACCTGGACCAACACACTAAAGGTGGAGGCTTGTCCATATTCATTAAGGATATCCCACACATCCAGGCTAGTTGCTCAACATAATGCATCCAAAATTATCCAAGTGCAACTAACACTGGGCAAGACTGTAATCCAGGTTGTAGATCGTTACAGATCCCCCAGGATTCCCACTCTTCATTTCTTAAGATACTGGAAAATATTAAGGTGCAACCCAATACCTTAATTTTGGGTGATTTCAACTACCCCACCATCAACTGGAAAAACTACTCATGTACCAACTCATTCGTTCAATGTTTTCTGGAATTCATAAATTCCAATGTCTTGATCAGCTTGTCCACACCCCCACCAGGGGCAGCAATATCCTGGACCTGGTCATTACCAATATGGGTAACCGGTGTTCCACACCAGAGGTCAACTCCTCGCTGGTCAGGTCTGACCACAAGCTAATCACCCTAGACATCCATATCCCACCCCCATCCCCCATTAAGGAAACCACCATCAAAAACTACTCCAAAGCCAACTTCATGCTTCTTAAGACAGAAGTGGCAAACTTCATGACACCCATGCAGACGGAAAATAGAGGTACGACTGCTGAATCTTACACAAATGCACTGTATAAGCACATATACAAGTGCATGGATTGTGCCATCCCCAACAGAACTAACATGCTATTCTCCAAAAAAGGAAGCCCCCTGCCATAAATAAACTCTACAACAGAAGGAAGAAGCTGTTGCAAAAAAGAGTAAAACCCCAAGATTGGAGGAACTCCCTGGTCAGCCTCAACAAGAAGCTGAGATCCCTCATAAAATCCTCCAAAGCCAGTTATAAAAATAAAATCGCCACTGATTCCAAAGACAACCAGAAAGCATTCTATAGCTATGTCAAGAATCTCAATGGCAACACACAGACCTACTCTGAGCTACAGCACAATGGCACTAAATATACAGAACTAATCGATATTGCCAACATCCTGGCAGATAGGTTCAGTGCTAACTTTACCCCTTTCTCACCCTCCAAAGGGCTCATTTTAATACCAGAAGAATGCAAAGCCCCTGTAATCATGAAGGAACAAGTAAGGACAGCACTCTCCAAAGCAAAGAACTACAGAACGAACTGACACCCCACCTAAGTACCATGTTCAATCATAGTCTCACCTCAGGCTATGTGCCTACTGAATGGTGCACAGCGACAGTTATCCCACTCCACAAAGCAGGTGCCACCACAGACCTCGAAAACTACCATTCCATTAGCCTGATGAGCCTTGTCTGCAAGGCCATGGAACATATCATCTTGGAGCTTATAAACAAAGACATAGGTAACCTCCAAACCCTGGAACCCACTCAGTTTGGGTTTGTAAAAGGTAGCTCATATCTGCTAAACCTGATTGACTTCTTTGAAGCAGTCACTAGAGCCGTAGATGAGGGCAAGGTAGTGCACACAGCCTATCTGGACCTCGCCAAGGCTTTTGATACCACCCCCCACTCTGGAATTATAGATAAACTCACTAAACGGCACATAAATCCCTATGTCACAAGATGGGTGGCAAACTGGTTCGCTGACAGAACCCACACAGTAAATGTAGCCCAACTTCAGACCTGTGATGAGTGGAGTACCACAGGGTTTGGTTCTGGGTCCTCTCCTGTTTGGCATCTACTTCTCTGAAGAGCAGGCCAACACAGAAGGTCTTTGGCTAACAAAGTTCACAGATGACTGCAAACTTGGAGCCATAATAAAATGACCTAATGATGTAGACATTCTACAAAAGGGCCTCACAGAGACAAATGCTTGGTGTCAAAGTCATGGCCTCAAGCTTAGTGCCAAGAAGTGCATTGTCATCCCCTTTGGGAAAACTCGGTACCTATGAACTACCACATAGACAGTAGCTCACTAAACACTGAAAGTGTGATAAGAGACCCTGGGACAAAGGTGGACAGTAGTCTCTCCTTTGATAATCACATCACCACAGTAGTCAGGAAATCCTTCTGTGTGGCACACCTCATCACAAAAGGGTTCTCCTCTAGAAAAAAGGAGGTCATTGCTCCTCTCTACTCATCCCTCATCAGACCCATTATAGAGGAAAATACCCATTTTGGCATGTCTTTCACAAGACACCTACAACAATTGGAAAGGCCACAGAAATACCTCACTAAGAGGATTACCGGCCTCAAACAGATACCATACGCAGACCATCTCAAAAAACCTCCATCTCTACTCCATCGCATTTCGCCTACTCAGAAGCGATATCTGCCTAACATACAAAGCTATATCAAACCCAGAGCTGTTGGATATGCTATACTTAGAGAAATCCCAATCTCTCCAAACCACACACTTCAGGGACCTAAACCTTGTCACCACAATAAACAGAACATGCTGGAGGGATTGATTCCTGTCCCAGAGACTTCTCATACTCTGGAACAAACTATCCATTCAAGTCAAGCAAAGCTCCTCATTGGAAAAACCTTAACAACTGGATGGGAAATAGAAAATTCAACCCGGGGATCACTTCTGTGGCACTGCTTGACAGGGGCACAGGAAAATAATTTTCTTCAGTGGCAAAAGCCAGGGAACCTTTTTGGCTAGGCTTATATAGGCCCCAGGGCTGATAGCCTAGTACCTACCTATGAACCTATGAAGGCCTATGAACAAATGCATCTGTTGTCTATGTATACAAGGCCATATCTCAGTCAACTTTGATATTTCATTATTAAGCTTTCAGGAATATGTAGCAGGGTGTTCAGCTACAAAACTGTATTTCACACCAACTGCTGCTTTTACTTAATTTAAGAAAATATATGTTTCTGCTGTTTTTTTCTGTTACTAGTATTAATTAAAAACAATCTGTGCTGTGATTTACACTGTTGCTTATTTAATAAAAAAAAATCCTGCTTTTTTAATGTTGTTCTGTTGCACTGCTGATGGCCATAGAATAGATTGGATTTAGACCGGATGGATTCAGTTCTTTTGTAGATTAAGCACTAAAATTCAGGACATGTTTTTTTGGAGAAGCCCCTCTTTACCCTCGTGGCAGGACTGTGCTGTAGGACTACCTAATTGAAGTTTACTGGTTCAGGGCTCAGTTTGAGCTATTTCACTGCTTTCTTTGTAATAGCTGCTTTGCTCTTGCTAGTGCATAGCACACCATTCTGCACCACCTCTCAGAGGGGTAACTCTTGGTGGTTATAAATGTATTGGTGCCAGCAGAAGTATTTTCCCTTAGAGGTGGCTGCTATCGAGCACAGCAGTTCTTGAATAGTTCTCAGCTGTTCAGGGAACCACCCAGCAGAGATTTTGCCTCTTACTTATCAACATCAGACCCTATAGATCTCCTCTTTTATAGACTTCCTACTGTACACTCAGTAGGTTAGTCACCCTAAAATAACTGCCTGCCTGATAACCCCATCATTTTCTCCTTATCTGCTAAGATACCAGGTTCAAACCTTGCATTATGGGCTGTCAGTTTCCTTCTGTTTCTCCTGCCAGCCTGGTGGACATGGGTTTTTGAGGCAGTGTAGCAACTGCCTAATATTGACTGACACCCCCTTACTCCTAAATCACTCAAGTACAATTTGCGAGAGATGCTCCTACACTAAGTATCTGGAATGACTGCTCTATTGTGCCCAGAACAGCAACACTAAACAGGTTGTCAGGTCATACACTATGACTCTTATTTGTAATATGCACCCAACACGTAAACCTTCATATGCAGAGGTACTCTCCGAAAACCTACCTAAACACCAGAGACCTCCAAAACACAAACATGCTACACCTAACACAACACCCAAAGCATCCAATACACATAAAAACACTAGCACCTGTGTCTCGCCAAATAAGCCCTTAAGGCAATGCACAACTATTCTAAATGTTTTAGTTATAAGTGACTCTATAGTGAGACATACAGATGCCCTACCCATCAGGTTGAACCAGGAGAAGGCTACGGTCAGCTGCTTGTCTGGTGCAAGGATTCACTAGATCACACATGCACTCATGTCTCTCAACAGGTACCATTATGACTCTGTCATAGTTTATGTTGGTGTGAACGACTTGAGATGTACCTCTCTGGACTATATGAAGAGAGACATGATTGAGCTCTGTGAATATGTGTCCCAGGCGGGTATGTCCCTAGCTTTGAGCAGCATTTTACCCTCGACTAGGATGATGCCATAATATAAACAGAAAATGATTGACTTCAAAAATTGTCTTAGTTTCTGGTGTCATTCTAAGGGGATCCAGTTCCTGTCAGCCTGAGATGACATGGTGGATAGACCATGCTGCTTTGCCAGAGATGGTCTTCTCCTTGCACATCCAGGCTTTCAGTTGCTGACTAAGGCACTGGCCTCCCCAATAATGCCATTTTTAGGCAAGGTTACAACAACAACATTCCTGACCTGAAAGTATCAATCACAAAGAATTAAGGCTCATGCTACTAAACTCTAGGAGTTTAAATCAGAAACTGCACTCTTTAAAAGCAACTCCTCTCCCTGGAAGATTTTGACGTCTGTGCAGTAACAGAATCCTGGCACAAGGCCGCAGAAAGTATCCCGACCTTGCAAGGCTAAAATGCCTTCCACACTTTCAGATGACAAATTGAAGGTGTGAGAACCAAAGGAGATAGAGTATCTATCTGCATTAAAAATAATTATATCTCTAGAGTGATTAGACAAGAAAACTTTATGGAGCTATTCCATGTCCAAATTAACCGTGGGTAAGACCCCCATTCAGTACATCATCAGGTACTTTCATGAGCCAAGATGCCCACACAGCTTATTTAGACCTACTTTGGACAATTAAGGCACAACCTAGCATCCTGGTAATGGGTGACTTCAACTATCCTTCCAGTAATTGGGAAACATATATGATCCCAAACTCACTCGCACAAAAGTTCCTGGACTTTGTTAACTCAAATGTCCTGGAACAAATAGTGCACCACCCCACAAGGGGCTCAAATATTCTAGACCTGGTCCTCACCAATATGAGTGACCAATGTAATACCTCAAGTGTAGGGCCCACACTGGTTAAATATGACCATAAATCAGTAATTTATGGAGTAACAATAACACCAGAACTCCGCAAAGGAGAAGTTAGGCTAAAAAACTTCACCAAAGCTAACTATACCCTCCTAAGGGAAGGTATAATTGACTTCTAAGCTCCAGTTTCCACAGATGGCATTGACAGCTGTACTAAGGTATGTACTGATGCCCTGTATAAACATCTACACAAATGTATAGACACAGCCATGCCAGATAGGATTAAAGCAAGATCCTTAAGAAAAAACAAACCATCCTACTGGACGTCTAGTATTAATAAAGTATACAAGAAGCAAAAGAAGCTACTGTCTAAAAATACAAAAGTGAGATCCCAGAACTGGAAGAGCACCCTTCTCAGATGAAACAAGCAAATAAGACAACTTGGAAAATCTTCAAAGAGCAACTATGAGAAAAATTTCGCAAACAAAGCCAGGGATAACCACAAGGCTTTCTTCAGCTACGTCCGCAAATGAAAAGGTAAGTCTCAGATATGTGCATTGTACATACTGATCCTGAGGAAATTGCAATCTTGCTATCAGACAGGTTTGGCAAAAATTTCATCCCTTATCTTCCCAAAGCATACCACAAAACATGTCTTCATCATCTACTCCTCCCTGCATCTCCAAAAAGCAAGCCATCAATGCTCTCTCCATGTCTAAGAAAACAGCTTCAATGGGACCAGATGGAAATCCAGGCTATTTTCTTAACATTCTAAAACAAGAGCTAGCTACTCCATTAAGCACTCTGTTCAACCACAGCTTGAGTACTAGCTTTGCCTCACTGAATAGAAAAGAGTGACTGTTATCCCCCTCCACATGGGCGGCTCGGCAACAAACCTGGGTGACTATAGACCCATAGGTTTAACCAGCCTCATCTATAAGGCAATGGAACCAATCATCATGGACCTCATAAATAAGGATATAGGTGACCTCCAAACCCTGGATCTGTCCCAGTTCAGTTTTGTTAAGGGCAGAGTGACAACCTACCACTGGATCAGTAATCAAGGAGCCTCAGTCCTTACCACTGGCACCTATAGGGAACTTTCACTGAGAGGATGACAAGTACACACACAATATTTCCAAATGCAGTTCTCTGCATCAAGTGCAGTTTCCCTTAAGAGCACACAGTGACCACAGTCAGTCTAGGACTGGCTCTTCCTCCTTTCTTCAGATCCCCAAGAAGACTCCCCACTGGCACAGCTATAGAGTTGAGATCTTAGTTGAGTGATAAAGCCAAGACCTCCAGCACCGTCTCTGTCCAGCCAGTGCTTCATGTTCTTGCCCAAGTAGCTGACACACACACACACACACACACACACACACACACACACACACACACACACACACACTCTTTGAGGTTTGAGTAACACACATAAACACCTGGGAGAGGCTGGCACAGGTTTACTAGCTGTGCCCCCTTTTGCCCAGACTATAAGGTAGTTACCACTGCCACTAGTCATTTCCTTATCAGCTACTTCAAGGCCCTTAACAAAGGGTGTTCAATCTTACTGTGTAATATTAATATTAGTATAAATGGTATTTTGACCAAGACCATGGCTATTAGGAGTGACCCACACAGCGTCACCAAATAAATAAGCAATTACTCTCAAAACTTAACTAGCTCTATACAGATCAGCCACATTGAAATGTTTAAATATATTTAATAATAAATAATAAAAGAACAAGGCAATACTAAATATATATTCACAGTGACATCAGAGTTCAAAACCACAGGAAATATTTAAAACAACTTTGCAGGACAGTCTCAAATAAAGAAAGAAAAATATATAAACTAAGCTTCACTATATTCCTGACTGCATCTAAGAGACTTACTATAACCTAAGACCTTACTAACAGAGCAAGGCAGACATGGTGAGTGGTTCTTGTTGTCAGGTCCAAGACAGACTACAGAATGCTCTGTCTCACCAAAGACTTCTCAAATTAATATCTCAATCTTACTGCTGGGCTAGCTTGCAGAATGACATTGTCTCTAGTCATCTGACTCTAGTTCCCAGGTGAAATCCCCACTGTTGGAAGTTGGCAGTATTTAGCATCTACCTGTGAAAATACATAGACGTCAGATCTTTGGCAGATGCTGGAAGTCATAAAACAATTGCATTCCTTCATGCTTTCAAGACAAGTAATTAGTTCACCTAAAAGACAATACAGAGAGCTTCTCAGCATAGACTATGTGTCTCTAGCTGCATTAAAAACTGAAAGATACTATCTTTTATTTTTTAGCCTATAAAGTAATTTAATTTCAGTTCTTTTTTCTGACGTTTTGCCTTACTGAAGTTAACCTCCTATATTACAGTATCCACTATTAAAATATATATATATTGAAACAGTTACAATAGTGCATGTACATTTATGTTCTCTTCCTATAGGGCACACTGTGGATGCATTTCAAAAACAAACACTTTATAAAATACATTTTCAGCCACATGTCTGTATGAACCAGTGTGTTATACAAATGACATACAGTTCTACTACAGTTGTAACACAAGCATCTTATATAAATCATGTTGATATTCAGAAATGACATATAATTATTTATAGAATTCCAGATAGCTGTGCTGGCAGTGTTTCCTTTCATCACAGGCAAGTCATGCATGCTAAACCTGGTGGACTTCTTCGAGAATGTGACCAGAGCCATAGACAAGGGTAAAGCCATGTACACACTCTATCTTGACTTGGCCAAAGCCTTAGACACTGTCCTACATTTGGGCATCACTGACAAACTAACCCATTTGAATAACACCCCTATGCTTTCAGGTGGGTTGCAAACTGGCTCACAGATTGACAACACTCAGTCAAAGTGGTAGACGTTACCTCTACCAGCTGACCTGTCACCAGTGGGGTCCCTCAAGATTCACTTCTGGGCCCCCTCTGCCTTGGAATATAGTTCTCAGAAGTCCAGACCAAAACTGAGGAGCTGTGGCTAATGAAATTTGAGAATGACTGCAAATTAGGTGCTATCATTGAATCCCCCAGCCATGTCAACATACTTTAAAATGGGCTTACACAGACCAGTGATTGGTGCCATAGCTGTGGTCTTAAACCAAATGCTAAAAAATGCATCATCTTTCCCTTTGGCAAAAACAATGTCCTTGCTGATTATAAAATAAACAATGATATCCTATGTACCAATTCAGTAGTGAGAGACCTAGGAACACAAGTTGACTATGACCTCAGCTTTGACCACCATGTGTCTACTGTGGTGAGGAAGGCATTCTCTGTCACTCACCTGATTAGCAAAGGCATCGCCTCAAGAGCAGAAGAGGTTATAACTCCCCTGTACTTATCCCTCATCAGGCCTGATATTGAATATAATGCTCCCTTTGGTTTGTAGCATACCAACGACATGCAGCAACTTTCGAGATCTCAGAGATTTCTGACTAAGAAAATTCAGGGTCTCCAACACATGTCTTATAGTGACAGACTGAAGTCACTGTCACTGTACCCAGTAGCTTATAGATTATTTAGAGGTGACTTATGTCTGGTTTACAGGGCTATCTCTGGCCCAAATCTAATGGAAATGCTGCACATTCATAAGTCAAATGGGACTAGAGTCACCCATTCCAGGAAACTCAGTCTAGCCTGCAACATAAACATGACCTGCTGGAGAGACAGATGCATCTCTCACAGGTCTCCTATGGAATCGGCTTCCAATTCATATCAAACAAAGCACCTCCATGACCCTGTTTAACCATAACCTGGACAACTGGATGGGAAATCATAAATTTCTGCTAGGGATTGCCCCGGCTTCTCTACTGGACATGGGAAGGACTTGCTAAAAAAACCTTGGGCATAGATGATATCTTTCATCTAGTATTATATTGGGATTTAATGGCTAAGCTTTTAAAGACCCTTGCGTCAATAGTCTAGTAACATCCTGTGAATCTATGAACCTATACAGCATACCTAAGACTGTTATTTTACCCTTAGGTCTGTCCTTGGAACACAACACTGAATTTGAGTACTCTGTTTTAGTTGTTTCAGATTATAGCATTTTAAGTAAGGCATATTAGTACATCAGTTTTGATGTTATGAGAATTTTGTTTCAATATATTGTGGACATTATTTCACCTGATCTATTAAATAGAGGTCAAATAGCCCTCGATTCAAAACTCATATAACACCAGACTATGACAAGTCTTCCAAAGCACAGAGTATCCTGATTTGCACGGTGGCACAATGCCTTTGCTGGTACATGATGTTTAGCCCTTGCTAAACAAAGAAGTAACAAAAATGTTGTCTTGCTTGTTGAAGTACTTATGTTTTTCATTTTACTTCTGATGTATGGGGAAACAGAAATGGTGATTCTGTATACATGTTGCATTCTGCCACCCTGAGTAGAAGTTAGATTCTCACACCTAATGGAAACTAAGTATAATGCAGCTTTGAAACCTGGAATATTCAAATGATCAGTTAAGCCTGTTTGTTGAGATTTTCAATATAGGGTTATATCTCTAAAACAGTTTTGCATTTCCCAGCAATATTTTTTTATAACAAATCTGGATATTTGGTTATAAACTTTGACCACTATATTTTAGGAGTAGAGGTAATGAATAGCTGCACATTGAAATTGTGAGTGCTAACTCAGAATTCTTAGTAATGCTTTTGATTTTTTTCTGTAATACAATTTCAGATGCTAGACGATATCACTTTCAGGACAAAGAGATATTGTTTGTTATTCTTACGTTATAATAGCAAAAATATGTAAGGTATTATATACTGCATATTGACTCCTGTGAGAAAAAAATCAAATCTGCATGTATGTTGTAAACTGAATCAAGACATCTAAATTATGGAGGTTGAGAAATTATAATAATAAAGGAAATATTTGTAAGCCAAAACATGGGTTTTATTTTCATTATGTTTCTAAAAAATAAAACAAACACTCATTTAACTTCCTTTTCATACATATATTCTGCCCCTCATGTGAGAATTTACTATTTTGACTGAAGACGCATAAATATAATAATGGGTAACTGCCTGGTGTCTTCCTACATAGCATGTCCTCTTTCTCCCACCCCCTAAAAGAAATCCACCTTCTGTGTTTACCTTTAATGTTTTTAAAGAAAATGCGTAGAAATTAAAACAACTGGATAACACAGCCCGGATGGATGTGCAATAGACCACACTGCTCGTACACCAGGATGCAACAAAATAGTTTAATAAATCCACACGATATAATACACAGGTTTAGCGCTTTCAACTGTATGTCACAGTCTTCCTCAGAACAATGCATTAAACAAATTCATACCAATTTATACTCATCCATATTGGATAATAGAATAACTACCTACAGAAAACCGCCAAAAGTTTTTAAAGACATACTAGCTGATATACAAGCCTGTATATATGATCAATGGTTCAAATATCATTGATACAAATGGTTAGTAAAATCATAAAACCTAACATACACATGAAGATGTGTCTAGTGTTTACAAAAAATTTAATTAGCCAAGAAAAATAAGAATATATGAAGTATAAATATAAATATCTAAAAAATATATAAAATATCATAAATAGAATTGATACAATGAATGTATATAATTTCAGAAAGTCATCTTCATATTGCTACTGGGTGTCCAACAATACAATAATATTTGGTACATTGATTATATACCAAAAGATGTGTGTATAACACTAGAATGTAAGACATAAAAATACAATAAAAACTACAATACAAACTCCCATGTAGTTGGCAGACGTATATCATGAAAATATTAAAAATGGTTTGATGCTAATAAAGTCATTCAAACCTGGTTTCCGAGTTGAATCAGTTAATATCTGCCATCTACTTTCTTTAAGGGCCAATTACAAAAATGTGATACAAAAAACGCTTTATACAGGCACATTTTAGAGAAAGGTATTGATCACAGTTTTCATTTTAGCATTATTGATCAGGTTTATTTTTCTCCTTACGGAGGAAACTGGAAAATGGAATTGGCCCTTAAAGAAAGTAGATGGCAGATATTAACTGATTCAACTCGGAAACCAGGTTTGAATGACTTTATTAGCATCAAACCATTTTTAATATTTTCATGATATACGTCTGCCAACTACATGGGAGTTTGTATTGTAGTTTTTATTGTATTTTTATGTCTTACATTCTAGTGTTATACACACATCTTTTGGTATATAATCAATGTACCAAATATTATTGTATTGTTGGACACCCAGTAGCAACATGAAGATGACTTTCTGAAATTATATACATTCATTGTATCAATTCTATTTATGATATTTTATATATTTTTTAGATATTTATATTTATACTTCATATATTCTTATTGGCTAATTAAATTTTTTGTAAACACTAGACACATCTTCATGTGTATGTTAGGTTTTATGATTTTACTAACCATTTGTATCAATGATATTTGAACCATTGATCATATATACAGGCTTGTATATCAGCTAGTATGTCTTTAAAAACTTTTGGCGGTTTTCTGTAGGTAGTTATTCTATTATCCAATTTGGATGAGTATAAATTGGTATGAATTTGTTTAATGCATTGTTCTGAGGAAGACTGTGACATACAGTTGAAAGCGCTAAACCTGTGTATTATATCGTGTGGATTTATTAAACTATTTTGTTGCATCCTGGTGTACGAGCAGTGTGGTCTATTGCACATCCATCCGGGCTGTGTTATCCAGTTTTTAAAGAAAATGAAAGAAATAAGAAGAGTAATGTATTTCAACTTTTAGTTCTTTGTTACATATATGCTGTCATACCACCAAGCTAGGCAAAGCTGCGGTGGTACAGCAGTAGCATTGTCACCTCACAGCAAGAGGTTCTCTCATTTGATTCTCGGCTGGAGGGCCTTCTGTGTGGATTCTGCATGTCCTCCCCGCGGTCGAGTGGCATTCGAAAGACATGCGTGAATGGGCGTGCCTTTGTTGAAGGTTGGTCATTGGGCTGGTACCTCGGCACCATATAAAAAATTGACTGCCAATCATTAGCAGACCGGAGTTCTGCTGTGGCAACCCCTAACCAGGAAAAGCCGAAAGAAGAAAAAAAAAAAAAAACATCAAGCCATATCAGTGATTTTTTTCACCTGTATCATGTATCATGACCCTCATTTTCACAAATAACCCGCCCACAAAAACATAGCTACTTTTTTGAATATTTCTGATGTGTAATTGTGAAGAAAATGAAAGACATTTTTTCAGTATAAATTGTAGCTTATTGCTCTTACCCATACACTGCACAGAGATATGCCATATCAATAAAGGTTCAGCATTAATCATTTAATGTCCATGTGCTTTCAAATATAGACACACAAGCTGTTCTTAGACAAGCCATATCAATGCTGATTCAAAAATGACTGTGGTGCTGATATGTGCTTTCACACATAGCCTGCCTGCCTGGCACCCCCACCAGATAGTCACCTTTAGTGTTACCCTCTATTTCATTGTTGAAAGTGAAATAATAAAGGGTCATAATAATATATTTCAATGAGCTGCTCTCATACACACACACACACACACACACACATATATATATATATATATATATATATATATATATATATATATATATATATAAACACTGTCACTTCCCCTCACCAAGCCATAGCAATTATTAATTCTTTGTTATCATCCAACTACTCTTAGTTTTAATTCCCACACAGCCTCTCTCAAACAGATAGACAATTTTGACAGTCACCTGTATTTTGTGATTGTCAAAAACAAAAGATGCAATGGCCACAGTAATGTATTGTAGTGTGCTGCTACAACTGCAGCCATTTAACTCCCATGTCCAAAATAAATGCATAATTAAAAAAAAACATAAACATGACTAAATTGTGCTGTGGTTGCTGTCAACTGTTACCACTATTCATAGTCTGTCTGGTTTCTGATGTCCAAATTCAAAGCACATTTCTGGAAGGTTTCTCAGAGCCCAGATTTTTGTTGCAAGTATTCTGTACACGTACTACATAAACATGTGACCAAATATAAACAAGCACTTAAAATGGCTTTAATACTTCTGCGAATTATTACAAAAAATGAAAAGAGATACAGTGATGGTCCCATTCTGTACTAAAGTGACCCAAAGTTGAATGGCTGTCTGAAAGTAAAATCACTTTAAAGGAGATCAAAGAAACTAGCAGACAAATGTGAGACAATAGTTAAGCCCTCCGAAGTAAAGCTTATTACCAAACAGAACATTTTGAATGATTTCATTTGTATGGT
The DNA here is from genome assembly GCF_019279795.1 of Protopterus annectens. Lineage (NCBI taxonomy): Eukaryota > Metazoa > Chordata > Ceratodontiformes > Protopteridae > Protopterus > Protopterus annectens. Next base: position 609,425,407 of record NC_056750.1, on the reverse strand, counting down.
AAATGTAATTTATTCTTTTGCAGGAACATTTGAACTACGAGTTGACCTACAAGATTTTGATTATAATAAGTACTTTGCTAAATACAAAACATTCAGCATTGCTGGAGAAGCAGACAAGTACAAACTCCTACTTGGTGCATTTTTGGAAGGAAATGCAGGTATGCTTTTATTTTAACATGTATATCTAAGTTTTGTTTGACAGAAATAACAACAACAACAGTAATAATAATAATACTAACAACAATGATAGTATCACCCATTTGTTAGCCAGATAGGCCCACTGGACACACAGTTCCTTTTCAGGAGTGGCCCAAGAGCAATGTCTAGAAGTGACTAGCTTAAAATCAAACAGTAGGAAAATGATGCTATGGGAATCAAACCCTGTCCCACATGGACTACAGCTCACAGTTTTAACCTCTGTTCCACTGGCCAACTGGCCAGGTTATATATATATATATATATATATATATATATATATATATATATATATATATATATATATATATATATATATATATATATATATATATGTGTGTGTGTGTGTATGTGTATTACACAGACACACACACACACACACACACACACACACACACACATATATATATATATATATATATATATATATATATATATATATATAGGCTTAGAATCAAAGCGTCGAGGTGTCTTTCCTCGACAGCTGGAAGGACGAACATGGAGTGGCAGAGAGGTAAAACTATGAAATTGATTCCTGTCGACTGCGAAACGTCAATAAGGAGATTGCGTTTATAGTTTGGACCGTTGGTATTTTGAAGGGTTCGCACTACATTGAAGATTGGGAAAATTAGCATTTTCCTCAATATAGTGTGATCTTGGAGTTTAAATATATAAGTAGCAGAAGGTGTGGGAGGTACAGCCCCCCACATGGAGGGTGCATGGGGGCATGCCCCCTTGTAAAATAGTAAGACATTTTCTGCCTTGTAGGGGATGTTTTTTTTAGGATGGTGAGTGGTCGAATGTTGATTCATTCCTTTGAAGGAATCGACATTCTAAGCAAGCATCGGGATCTTATTTCATTGTTCTGGGTCAAGGTTGTGAATGGTCAAGGCTATATATATATATATATATATATATATATATATATATATATATACCATAGAGTATTCTGAAACTTTTAGCGTACTGCATATGCCTTTTTCCATCAGGTTTGCTCAGTATGGTATGTATTTCCAGTTTATAGATTAAAGTAGCACCGAAGAAGTATGCAGCAACAGGTAGATAGCACTGCAAGGGTCTACTGGACAACAACAAATGCAAATTTGGCAGTCCAGGGATGAAGTTTCTGCAGATTAGCTGTTCTGTTTTAGACACTCACTCTGCGATTGAAAGAGTACAGTAGAGCAGTGCTACTATGCTATATTGTAGTGGAGCAGTGGGGATTAACCCAGTCTGGTTTTGGAATTCACCTACTGCTGATTATGGCAGGGGTGCATCTGTTGTCCCAATAACAGGTAAGTACTTTGAGGCTGCAGTTTTTGTGTGTGTGTGTGTTTGTGTGTGTGTGTGTCTGTGATTGTGTATATGGTTATACTACAAAATTATGTGTGCTGTTATGAGGAAAACTAGCATGGTTATTCTATTAGCTCTAAGTACTCATTCAGAGACATGCAAATGAACTTTTAATAAGATCACATCTTGCAGCGTCGGGGTCAAGCAGTCATAGTGCAACCATCAGCGGTGCCCACTGTCTTGGCAAAGCACATGCCATGTGTGCATAGTAGCTGCAGTAGCATTTCATTCTCTTGGAAAATTACCTTTTCCTGGAACTGCACCTCTCAGATGGCTATGCCAATACCTGCACTCTTGTGGAGGATACATCTCAGTCAGTGGAGGCATATGGTATATTTAGGGATAGACATAAATATGGCTACAGCCACACTCAGTTTATGTCCCTCATTATTAGCTCATGCCCCCATTTATATACTGTAGCCATGCCTCAACACAGGGCCAGAAAAGCTCATACCCCTTGTGGCATGTACTTCACAAGGCATCTGATATTCATTGTTTGCAACCCTCCCCAAGTCACAGGAAATGAAAAAGTGACATGCCACTGCCAGTCTTCTGAGTTCCCAGTTTCACATTTACCATATCTGACACAGCAACACTTATATCCACCAAAGGATCTGTTGTATATGCATAGGTGCTTTACCATGCAGGTCTTTTTCTTTAACTCTGTGAAGCTTTATGAATATAGAATCTATACTGAAATCTTTAACACCAGTGTGTGTGAATCCCTGCCAAAGAACAAATAAAAAAAAAAACAGCAAATATCACTGACATAGATGCAAAAAACAACTAATAAAACAAAGCAAACATTATAAGTAGGATTGGATCTAATGAAAATATAATTTTGATTGCTTTAATTCTTTACTTAAAACCAAGAACTTCAACAGAACAATTTCAGTCTAACAATTAATCAAATAAATAACTTTCCAAAAGTCTCAATGCATCTCTAAATGTTGACATAAGAATACAATTACTGAATATCAAAAATTGTTATCATATAATACAAGGTAGATGATCGAATAAAAGCCTAATTAAATAAATATAATTAAATTCCCTGACAGCATGCAATGCATGACCCAAACAAGGTAGCACTAGCGGTGGACATCACAGTGATGACAAAGCATGTGACCAATATGCTAATGCATACATCATGTGCACACCTGTAATACTGAGGTGCAGTGCTAAAGCCAGGTCTTAGTGCCTCAAGACAGAGCTATGTTCAAGATGCATAATTCACAAATGGACATCTGTGTACAGAGGATAACCATTTTTCTCCTTGAATGGACAGAAAATGAGTTGTTGTGGCTACTTTGTGCACTGAGAAATTCAGTGCACAAGCATGGTGTACCAGGTAGGGTAAGGCCTTCTTGTTCTCCCTGCAGAGGAGCTCAAGGGAGCGCTGCTGGACAGTTATGATACCCCACTAAGGAAGATGGCTGTCTGTCTGTCATGGGCATGTTGTAATGTTAAGTGATGTCAATTGTATCGCCCACTTGGCTGAGCAGTGCCAACATAGATACAGTGACTTAAAGTGGTGCCACCTAAACATTTTTCACCAATGAGAGGCATAGTTTCAGGAGATAGAGACTGAAATGTATTGTGAGCATTTTTCCTTCTCATTACCTTGGTGTTCTGCTATCATTACTGTTGGAATTGTATGCTTAAAAGGATATGTATGAATACTTTGTCTTCTGTCAGAAAAGTAGTAACTGCTGAATGTTATTGTGTGTTACAAATTGAGAGGAGCTGTCCTGGCAGTGAGTAATAAAAGGCAGCTGTGCCAATCAACTGTAAAAATGTGACTGTGTCTGTACCATATGTGTGCTTTAAATTTTAGAAGCAGAGGGGGTGAAACTGTATTCACCACCGGCTATGATGGCTGATACATTTGATACTGGGTCAGCAGTTGCCACCAAGTCTACCACTCAGCAAGAGGAACAGTAGTCACACTGCTGGAGGTGGCCTGAAGGTGTCACTGCTACCTTTTCTATCTGCTACTCAGGAAGAAGGGGAAGAAACGTCTCTTCTGAGAACAGTTGGTCTTCCCTTTTTCTCAGACTCTGTTGTAAAGGTTGGAGGCTACTAAGATGCACCAGCAACTGGGTCCCCTTCACATGGTTGGCATTTTTAAATGTCGAATTTCATATGGCTGAGACCATATGACTGACATTTGAAATCCCGAGAATGTGGAACCAGAATCTCTGTACAATGCAGAATGGAAAGATTTCCATTCCTGCAGTGTAGTGCGATCTCAGAGTTGATATATTTAAGTTACGGGGTGTGTGGGGGGTGGAGGCCCCCCTGCTAGCAGTGTTTAGGTAAGTGTTTGTTGTTTTTTACTTTCATTTTTCATATGTTCGACATTTCAAATGTCGATCATATGGTCTCGGCCATATGAAATTCGGCATTTTGAACTGTCGAACATATGAAGTAGATCCTTAGCAACTATATGCCTGTCTCAGCAATGTAGAATGCTTTCTAGTGTGTCCGTAGGAGTCAGTTGACTGGTAGATCCCACCAGTCAGGCTGCCAATGGAGTGATTATCTCAGGACACTGGTCACTATGATGAATGATGCTCGAGTTTGTTGTCCTGTAGGCTGGCCTGGCTTTCAGTAATGCCATGACTTCACCAACTTCTTTATAATTTAATGATATTTATTCAGGTAAGAATACGGGGAAGATGACCTGAAAGTAAACTTAAGCAACTTCCAATGGTATAACAGCATTCTCTCTAGTACCAAAGTACAGAAAACTGTTTAAAATGCTTATATCCAATAAAAAGTGTTTTTGTCAGACATTTCACTCCACACACTATTTTTGATGAACTACCTCACTTTAGCACAATGCTGGCATTGTAATCAGGGTTATGTTGACATTTTACAGTGTTTGTGGGAATGTCAACAAGTTCAAGAATATTGAAAATTAACAGGAAAATGTTTAGTTACTTTAATCAGAAAATATATATCTTGACAACCTGAGTTCTTTTTTTGACACATTTAACAATAAGGGGACATGAAAATTTGCTCTCACTAAAATGGTCATAAAGAAAATTATTTTAAAATACTGGAAAGATGCACCTCTGCTTTCTCTGAATATGTGCAATGGTAGCTTCTGTATTATAAATACGTAAATTTCAAGTGGAAAGAATTATTATATTAAAGGTTCTATCACTTTCTCTTTCCTCTCTGTTCTTTTATTTTTTTCTCTTTTTTTCTCTCTTTTTTACTTTGGAATTGTTCTTTTTATACCTTCATGAAATTTTGATTCTTTTGTTATTTGTAAATTTGTCTACATATTTATTGTTTACTTTAAAAATTGTCAGGATATAACCATACCCTGTCCTGATGTTTTCTGTTCCTCATGCATTATTCCTCATTCTTTGTACATTGTCCAGCCACATTATTACTTGACCCCCCTCTCTATGTTTTGCCCATCCTTTGTCCTCCCATCTTTTGTGTGCATATCACCCTTGTCTGAGTCTGTGTTCTGTATTTGCCTGTTTGCCTCTGATAATCACCCCTGTCACTGTATCACTTCCTGTCACCTTTCATTCCTTGTTAATACTTTCCCAAAGAACCTTTGTGTATTTCCCTGGGATTGCTGTTATTTTTCCCATTCAATATGTTCATATCTCCCCCATTACCTTCTCAGTTATATGACAAATGGCATTAGCATTTTGTTCTCCACACCCACGTTGGTCTATATAGTGGTGATTATACAGCTCTTCATGTGCCCGGAGAGCATGAGGTGCAGCTATGTGGTACCACATTCCATACATGAGTACGCACTGACTCAGCCACGTCAGCTTGCCTTGGCAGTTATGTCAGTCTGTCACTTGCCTTACTGTAGCAATTTTCCTGTTCTGAACAGAGAACTTTGTACTGTTTGTTCCATTACTGTTGTGCATCTATTTTTGTTTGCAATGCTTTTCTTACATACATACATACATACAAATGTTTCAAGCACGGGCATTAAAGCCCTTCCAGCTTGCCAATATGCCAAAAACACTTGTTCCCATAATAAATGTCCAGGCTGTTCTTAAAAGTATCTAAATTAGTACTTAGTAGTCTGTTCCAAGCATCAGCCACTCTGTCAGAGAAGCAATTAGTACACTTTTCATTCCTATAGAATCTTCTACAAAGGTTATCTGACGATTCTCTAGTACTTTTTGATAACCCCAAACATTCCCAGAGGTAGTTGTCCCTAAATGCCCTATATACCTGAATAAGATCTCCTCTTAAATATCTGTAGAAGGTTCCCATTCAGAAGCCTGAAACATCATAAGCCTCAAAATCAAAATCCTGAAACCAAAAGCCTGAAAATTCAGAATCCTGAAAACTCAAAATCCTGAAAGCCCAAAATCCTGAAAGACCAAAATCCTGAAACTCAAAATCCTGAAAACACAAATAATGCTAATATGTCACTATAAAGACACTAATATCTACCAACTGACCCTGACCCTAACCCTAACCCTAAGGTCCGTCACTATCGCACACTCACCTGACCCGCGCCCTAACCCTAACTCACTTAAACCGCCCCTAACCCCAATATTTGTCACTATTGCATACATGCCTAACCTGCGCCCTAACCCTAACTCACTTAAACCGCCCCTAACCCTAACATAAAACCAACCGCACACTTACCTGACCCCAACGCATGACCTAACACCACAGGGCTAAGAATAGCAAAGCCACAATGACATCAGTATGTCTATTTTGTGTTTTCAGGATTTTGAGTTTCAGGATTTTGGTCTTTCAGGATTTTGGGCTTTCAGGATTTTGAGTTTTCAAGATTCTGAATTTTCAGGCTTTTGGTTTCAGGATTTTGATTTTCAGGCTTATGATGTTTCAGGCTTCTGAATGGGAACCCTGTAGAAACACTGTACAAGTTCAGATATTTTAGTATTTCATAATAACTTAGATTTTCACATCCATGGATGCCCTTAGTATATTTCCGCTGTACTCTTTCCAGTTTATTCATGCTTGTTTTCCTATAGGGTTTCCATATTGTTATTCCATACTCAAGTTTGGCTCTAATGTAACTAACAAACAATGACTTCATTATGTTTGATTTCCTAGACTTTATAAATCTTTTTTTACAACCTATAGTTCTATAACTATCATTAGCCAATTGGTTGATATGATTAGAAAAACTCATAGCTGAATCTACCCATATACTCAGGTCCTTAAACGAGTCTACAGTTTCAATCACTGTGTGCTGTATTAAAGATTCACCTTTCAGTTTATATCTCCCAAATCTCATATGCTTAGTTTTTGATGTGTTTATCAACATATTATTCTCCTGTGTTCAAATAGTCAATTTAGTCAAATTATTTTGCAGGCATGCCTTATCTGTAACACTTGTAATCAGTTTACCCAATTTCAGGTCATCAGCATATAGACTGTAGAACACCTCAGATGAAAAAGTAAGGTCTGAAAGATACAATCTAAACAAGTAAGGGCCTAGTACAGAGCCCTGTGGGACACCTTGACTGTAACCAAGGATTTCACCTGTCCAGTTGGTGTGTGATACTTGCCATGTCCTATTTGTAAGCCATGCAGCTATCCATTTTATCAACAGTACATCAATATCTAGTTGTACTAATTTATTGATGAGTGTTTTGTGCATAACCCTGTCAAATGCTGAAGTTAAATCTATATAAATCACATCACAGCACAATTTTTAATTCATAGCTGTTATTATATTGTTATAAAACATAATGTTACAGGTGGTAATAGATCTATTTTCAACATATGCATGCTGATATATGGTTTCAAGTCCCAACCTATCCAGTTCTGAAATTAACTTATCCAGTATTACCTTCTCCATTATTTTTCCACAACATGAAAGTAGACTTAAGGGTCTGTATGATTATGGGTTTGTCCTACTCCCCTTTCCCTTAAAGTGCATGTCTCCAATCTTGAGGACTCTCCCCATATTTATATGACCTAGTGAATAATAGATGTAATGGCAGTGTAAGTTCTTGCTTAAGTGTTCTCAGGTCATTGTTACTTATTCTGTCTCCTCCCTGTGCTTTGTTTGGATCCAGTTTGCACAGTTCTTTTTCAATATAATCGAATTTGATTCCAGTATATGGGGTTACCTGGATGTCACTAGGACAACTTACCACCCCTTTTGTGGAGCCAAACTGTTTTGCATAAGATTTTGTAAATATATCTATAATCTGTTGTATCTGAGAATAAATTTTAGAATCTGAACACAGTTTATCAGTTTGTGTATCTTTACTCCTTCTGTATCTTATGTATCTGTTAAAAGGTTTCCTATTATGCTCAATATTTTTATATAAAGTTTCATCAAATTTTTCTTGATCTTGTCTAATACTATGCTTAATCTGTTTGTTCAGTTTGTTTATTTCAGTTTTCAAAGTTGTAGTTTGACCTATCTTCCATTTCTTATATTTTTTGTCTCTCACCTTAATCAGGTATCTTGTTCTTATGGAAATATACCCCCTGATGTTGCGTGCCTAGATCCAGATGTTAAACATTTTTTTGACTTTTTGCACTCAAAAATTTCTCTTTCAAAACTTTCCACATTCCATCTGCAGTTTTTCCACTGAACACTGAACACCTCACTCCATTTAGTTTTATATAGTAACTGTTTTGCTTCCATATAATCTGTAATTAACCTTCTGTGCATTGGCTTAGATTTCAGTTTGGCAGAATTATCTAGCAACGAATTAACCTTTATGACCCCATGATCACTGCACATCAATGGTGGTAAAACTTGACTTGAAGTTACAGTAATTTCTTTGGGAACATAAACAATATCTAGTATATTCCGACCCCTGGTAGGTTTTTTACAATCTGAAGCATTTGTTGTTCCTGAATATACTCTGTGAATAATTTCTTTACTAACATTGTTGAATCAATATTATTCCAATCTGTTTCTGGTAAATTTAAGTCCCCAGCTAATATTATTCTTCCCTCCTGTGTTTCATGTAAGAAATGTATGAATTCCTCTAGGTCATCTGCACTTGACTTTGGTGGTCTGTACACTCCAACAATTGTTATATGTTCCAGGGTTGTCTTTATTGTCACAGTTACACAGTCGTATTGGTGTTATTAGTGAACATGTAATAATCACAAGTCTCATAGCTATCTTTAAACCCTATCATAACACCTCCATCTGATTTTTTGTTAGAATGTCTGTTACAGTAAAAACATTTATACCCTGACAGAACTGGTTTCCAGTGTTTCACAAACTGTAACAACATCAATCTTGTGGGAATGTAGCACATTTTCTAATAAAAAAACGTTATTATTAATGCTCCTAGCATTAACAACCGTTAGAGATGCATCAAATGTTGCTATCTGTGAACTGTTACATTTTTGACCTGGCAAAAATCCTGGCTAGTGTTTGCTAAATATTGCAAAATATCTGCTGCAAAAATTCTCTTCCCTGAGCTATACAAATGTACACCATCCTGTCTGAAAAGAAGGTTCGGATGCTCTACACATTTCCATTTTTTAAAACAGGACATTTTTTCCATGTCGGTGTTTATCCAAAAAATCTTTTCATTCACAGTGACCTGACTATCCTTTCTGTAGGTGATTTGTGAAAAATATGTCCTAACATCAGTACAAACTATACTATCTAGAAGGGCTGTCAGTTCCTGGACTAACAGTCAGAGAATCTTTGTTGGTGACATTTGTACTAACATGAATAAAAACAGATCCATACTTCCTTACATTAAGGCGTTCCAAGGCTTGTTTCACATCTTCTATTTTTGTTCCTGGCAAGCATAACACTACTCGATGTTCATTATCATCTCTGCAAATATAAGTATCAGTTCCTCTAATAACTGAATCTCCAATTACAAAAATATCTTTGCTGACCATCTCTGAAGAATCTTCAGCTTCTAATACAATCATTTCTGCTCTATCAATTGTTATGAAAGATAGATCTTCATCACTATTAGTCTTATTAATTCCACTGTTTTCATTGCGTATTAAATTCTCATCCAGCTGGCATTGTTAATTCACAGCTTGAGCCATGTAGTCAACATCTGTCTTTCTCTTCTTTTTTCTTACAGTAATGCTCTTCAATCCTTCCATGTTCAGTTTTGATTTCTTCCTTTTCACCTGCCCCTTGCCTCTTTTTTTCTACCTTTTCCATTGGAAAGGTGATGCCTTTTTCTGTAGACTGAGGGTTTTCTGATAGACAGATATCTTCATTCCCTCTCACCAGTGTGTTACATACCAAAGCAGTACCCTTTTTACTACGTATTCTCTTTCCTTTACAATCATTAGTCACTTTCTTTTTCTTCCTTGTTATTTGTTGAGAACTTCTTCCTTTCTTTCTTTTTTTGTTTCCTTCTAAACAAACTGGATCCTCAGATTGCTGAGTACTTGCATCCACAATTCCATAGTTCTCAGGGGCCTCATCATCTTTCATAGGAGTTGAATGTTCTTTGCAGAAAATAGATGCATCATTTCCTAAATCTGTTCTATTTGTTCTATGCCTAACATTATTTAATTAGTCCAGTAATTAATATATGATACAACAGTTCTCCAAGCCATGCCAGTTGCACATGTGCAATCATCATCAAGTCGAGATTTGCTTCTAACAACGGTAAGCAAATAATCCAACTTTTGACACGAGGAACAAAGATCACCAGTGTTATCAGCTGTTACCTTTAAATATGCATAGCATTTTTACACTGTACAAGATACTTGTGCATTAGCAAATCGTTAATTGCATTCTCATTTAAGGAATCCATATTCAGCTTTAATTGAATAAAATATTGCAAAGGGAAAAAAATTACACAAAGTCAGTAGCAAAGAATTCAAAGGAACTTAAATCAACTTCTATGACAAAAATTATACCATCAATATCCAATTGAATAATAAAATACAATAAAAGCTGTTCTGACCATACAAGTTCTACCAGCCAGACAGAAGTTGTAATTTCTTTACGTCGCATTTCTTGGTATGTAAAAGCTATTCATGCCTAATACAAGTCTCATTACTTGTGAGAAACTCTGCTCAATGGCTTCTTCAAAAATTAATACTACACAGCCATGTAGTGCTTTTCTGTGAAGCCCCACCGATATATGAAACCCTTATTATGAAGCTTCCAATTATTTTGAGAAAAGGCATGTATGGCTGTTAATGAATAATTCTCTAGCTCAGTAAATATACAAATGGCAATAGTTGCCACTGTGTGAGCTTTGTTTCATAACCCTTATGAACATGATACTAAATGGACAAAAAAAAATAATGACTCTTAGGAAACTTCTAAGTGTTTCTAGGTTCTTTGATAAAATGAAATCTTTGAAAACCTATTTTGTGAAGCAGTAGATAAGTAGAGAATGACTGATCTTTTCAGCTTTTTTTTTTGTGGACAAGGTTTTCCTACAAGTTCTAGTTTTCTATACCAAAGGAAAAAAACTAGCTGTCTCCTTTGTAAAAGTGTTACTACTTGGCTAAGAATTTTGGTAGGACTCTAATATGCTGTACTTTCGGAGATTTCATCAGTTCTGAAATAGGAAAATAAAACTTAAATGGGATATCCAGAGTATGAGACTGTACTCCCTGGTGTAATTTATCTGACCTGAGCCACACATGCCAAATAATGACCACTGTCATTGCCAAAAATATTACTAAATGCTGAATCCTAAGGTGTGAATACCTATCCCTTCTACTAATTTTGTTAGTTGCTGCTTCTTGTCCTTTTCTTTTGAATTTGAAGTCTTCATTAAACTGTTCTAGGTTTGTTTCAGGGCTGCATTTCTGCATGGAGTCATATGGGAGAGCTAATTTGTAGCCCTAGTGGCTACTGTAGTAGAAGTATATACTCCCCTCAACAGACTTGTCCAGCAGCCATCTTGTCAGTGAAAAGAGAATGTCCCAACAGTCAGAGATATCTTAAGGTATAGAAGTTACAACTGCACCTTTTGGTACAACTTTCAGGTTGCAAAAATAAAACTGAACTGCTTCAAGATACTTCTATATGATGTCTGCATGCCTATGAGCTGGTGTCCACTGTTAGGCTGGCATACATATGCAAAGGTAGAAAACACAGACATAGTTTTTCCCACAGTCTCTTACAGACTTTCCGGAGCTTGATTATCTCTAAGTGTCCCTTCTTTGAGGCTGATATTCTTGCTGTTGTTCATTATATGTTGAGGAAGAGAATGAGATGGTTGTTATGAAGAATGTTGATGATCACATTGTTTAAACTGAGAAGACTATTACTGTGTAAAACAAGAACAATCCTAACTTCCAAAGAAAGGAACAAAAGGTAAGGCCTCCTCTTTCCTTCATGCTTCAAATCTTGGACCTGCATTGCTACTGGTTAAGGTTTTCTTTGAGTTATTCTAAGGTCAGAAATATGTCTCATATATTCAGCTCCCTCCTTACCAGAACTCCTACAAACAATGCAGAAAGCATGTTTGACATTAAAAACTACCTCTCTGTCTTCCAACTTGTTCTTAAGCCTAATAAAACAAAACTCATGCTCTTCACCAGTATCAAAACACATAATCACCCTCCACCCTTCACCATCTGTTCCTCCATTAAATCTATAATATAACCTGTTGAACATACCAAGCTTCTTGGGGTTACAATTGAAAACTATCTTAGATTTGACTAACACCTAGCTATAACTATCAAAAAGGTTCACATCAAGCAAGGCTCACTCTACAGGGTCAAGCTTTCCCAACTGAATCCACCAGAAATTCCATAGCCAAGGCTCATCTACTTTCAACCCTTTTATACAACTCCAATATTCACAAATCTCAGGAAAACAGATTTAAATAAACTTGAGTCCTGTTGTAACAAAATAGCAAGATTTGTCACATACCTTCCTTATAGATCACACCATTACACTTCACTGCACAAACTAAAATGGCTTAAACTACCTAATTTTCTAAACTTCAACCAATTAATTTTCACTCGCAGTGTCTTCCACCATCCAAACAACTGCCCAGTTCTCAAGGACTTAGTTCAGCCCTACTATAGCTGTAGATCACTAAGATCTATGAACAAAGTCCTACTAAAGGTAACCAAATCCAACAATAGTTACGGGGACTCCCTGTTATCAAAGAAAATATCTAAGTACTGGAATTCCATATCCCAAACAATAATCAATACCACCAAGACTTCCAAGTTTAAACTACTACTAAAGGAACACCTCACCAACAACTGACTCTGCACTTGTACTAAGCCTGGATGATCAATCACATCATTGCCTTTCACCAGTACATACTATACCTCTCTCTCTCTTATTCCAAGTCTAGCAAACTGTATCCATCCTCCCACTCCTCTACCTATTGTCTCCTTTCTAGTACTAAACTTGAAGTGTTCTTATCCAGTTTATGACAAGAGTGTACTACAGTAATACTCGGAAGCATGCTTGTGACTCTATTGATATTCTCTCAGCTTGCTCTTCCCTTGTTTTGTATTATTTTATGTCATAATTTTTCTGAATAATATTCATTAATTCATGTTATTCATTTTATATGCAAACCATATTTGTCTATAATATGTATTGCTTAATCAACTCATCTATGCTTGTGAGTGTATATAATGTATTACTTCTCTTATTAAAATTCTTTTTGTAATGGATCTTTTCTCCTCGGGCCTCCACTGAAAATGGGCCAGTGGCCCAGTCGGACTTTCCTGATAAGCAAATATAAAATAAAATAAAATAAATAAATGTCAGTCACCAAAAGGGATCAACATTAATTATTGATGCTGTTCCACCATTAAAATATTTAAGCAATAACCGACGACATGGTGTGGCATAGTGAAGATTTACCCAGGGTTGGCATGGTTTAATCACGAGGGCAAATCCCAAGTGATTAAATAAAGCCAACCATGGGTAAATTTCAATATTCCATAACCAGGGAGTCGGTTATTGCTATTATACAATGACATTATTTAAGGGAAAAAAATTACTTTTCTTAAATAATGTCTTTGTATAATGGCACATTACTGTTCTTTCACCGGTGGTAGTATACTGCTTCCTTGTGTTGATGTATTGCACATGTGTATGGGACTTGGATTCCTATGCATACCCAGTACATCAATGCTTTGAAATGGAAGCAACGGAGAAAAGAAAGTCCCTGTTACTCCGTTTTCTTCTTCTTCTTTTTTTTTTTTTATTTATTTAAAAAAAAAAAAAGGTTTTGGACACTTTATACCAATGGAAAAAAGTCCAGGCAACCGGACCTTTTTCCATTGGTATATTGTGGGATTTACAATGGGCATGCTGGCCAATCAGCGTGCACATTTTGGAATATTAATGGTAGGTCATTGTATAATATCTCTTTAATCATTACCTTATTTTTATTTTATTTTATTTTGTTTTTGTTTACTAGGTTTGTCCAAATGGGCTGAGTGAAAAATCTCTTTTCAGAGGAGACCTGGAGAGAACATCTCTAACACATTACAAACATTTTTGAACAGACATTCAGTAATATAAATGAACATACATTAAATAATATACATATTATTAACAATAGAACATATATTAGCTAATTAGATTGCATTCATATGAAATGAAGGCAACTATTGCAGTATAAGAGATACTTATGCATTAATAGATGTTGAACAATGAGGATTTGAAGAGGCATATTAGTGAGTTTGTCAAATAGGTAATAAATAATGTGAGCATGGCTTGTAATCTAAGAAAGGCACATTTAAAAAAGGGGACAGCCATTTTCCTGATGCATGAGTAACTTTTGAAATGATACAACAGGAGGCTGCTCTGTCACTAAAACATCTGGATTGTTTATGTTCTTCGTATTTGAGATGGTGTTATGTAGGTCTTCAATATGCATCAAATTATGTACGGGTGAAAGTGCCTGTTTATTTGATGGCTTCAATGGTACTGATGCAGGTGGAAGCTCTGCACTTTTAAGGCAAATGTCATATACTTGTTTGTGGAAATTGCCTAAAAAAAGTGTGCCAGTTTCTGAAAAAAAAAAGCTGTGAAAGACTTTTGATCTCCAGAATATGATGACGGGAAATTCATTATTTCTTATTACTTTAGTTCTCTTGTCAGTAATCTTTCAGTGTCTGTAATTTCACACTGTTATCTGTTTAGTGAAGTACTTATTTTTAAGACTTTTTCTCAAGGGACTTAAGTCATTTTTAAAGTACAAATTCCACACCTCGTGCCTACTACTTTTTATAGCCAACCTAAAATTTGCAAAAAATCACACTCTTTAATTTTGTTGTCAGTGCCCACAACCAAATAAACAGTGTGTGTGTGTCTCTGTAAATATTTAGATGCTGTCCACCTGCACAAACACATTTATTTATTTATTTACTTATTTACTTTACTAGTAATGCTTGGCATTTTGGCAGGAAAAGGAAAATGGCTCAAGTTGATTTCACTGCTGAAGTGACACCTGACCCCATGTGCAAAATGAGAAAAGGGGTTGAGGATGCATAGATGGATGGATTATATAAAACAGTTGACTTGAAAGAAAAAAAAATATTAGATGAGTCTGAGTCATTCTAGAGTTAAATTTATTTTAGAGAACACAGAGCTCAACAACAACTCAAAAGCAATGACAGTAACTGAAGAAGACTTGGAAAAGATGTGGGATACATATCAGAGACTTGTCAGTCTTACATCAGTACTCAAACAGTTGAGAACAATGGCTAAGTGCCTTCTATTGAATACACCACTTCATACAAAAATTCAGGTTGTGAAAATGGAATACCAAAGGTTGCTAAACCCAAAAGTTAAGATGTAATGTTACATTAACCATGTCTGTCGAAGATCCACTTTTGGTGTATTATGCTAATTATACATTGTGATAGTTTCACCAAACGTTAAGGTATATGTATAGAGTATTATTAAATATTTTCAGCAGCCTTCAATGTTTAAAGATTAGATTCATTTCACCTGAAAAATTTAAACTGAAAATAATTTATTGGAGTAAATTAAGTGTAATTATGGTCCTTGATAAATGAAACACGTACGTTTTTATTGCACCATAAGATATAGATCACTGAATCATTTTTGACTTTACTGTCAGTGTTGTTAGAAAGTTTACTGAGAAAATGTTTGCTGTTATCAAAAATCAGAAAAGATGGGTTATCATCCCTTCATGGGAATGTGACTGTCTAATACTGATTCTTGGAATATAATCTGAAAACTGTTTTCTACAAAAAGAACTCCAATTAGTCAGCCAGCTAATAATTCATAAATAAAGACTGCCCTAATTAATACTGAATGGTAAACCCTTGATGGAAGATGGATTTCAATGAAAACCCTCTTGGTTGAGTTCTCAATATGTAGTGCAGGGTAATACTTAATGAATTACTGTTTTTCCAAGTACTAATAAACAAAATCAAGAATATGTTTGAAATCATGATTTTACATATGGCCAGACTATAGTCCCCTTCTTTACAGAAATCAGTTTCCTTAAAAAGGTGCCAGGAAGATCACAGTATTAGAATAGAATGGATTTGTGAGTAATGGCTCCATGATGTGTTTTTCAAAAAATCATACTGTGTCTATTTAGACTGTGCATAGTCTGCATCTCTAACATGAAATAGGGCAGCATTTTTAAAGTTGATCAATGGTTTGCAGGCTTCATGTTTTAATTTCAGGTATTTTAAGGTGTGTGTGTATGTGTGTGTGTGTGTATGTGTGTGTTCTGGATTTGTAGATAGGGAGTTCAGAATATCATAAATTGATGTTTTTAAAGTTATTTGTTTCTATTACTACCGTTATGATTGTTTTATTTTTGCAATGCCTACTCTTGTGTTTTTTACATAATTTTGCCATGGTTTCTGATCACTACCCCCCTTTTTCTGTTATTTTTCATTCTGCAATGCTCCACCTCCATGTAATTCTCAGTGGAATGCCCTCCAGCCTTTGATGTCATGTAAGGAAATCTACTAAATCTATCAGTTCAGTAAATTAAATTGATCCAGAGGGCTGGGTGTTTTTCTAGTGATAGAAATTATGTCCCAGTGATGTCCAAGTTGTTCATTTAACTTCTGATATTGCAGTTCTAAATCCGTACAAGGATGACCCTTATTTGAGTTCAGCAGGAAGTTCGGATGACAGCAATGGAGATGCTGATGAGGCCGTGTGGAATCCTCCATACCATAGTGAAAGGCATTTGGGAAATAACAAATAATATGGGGTTCTGCTAAGACATATACATTTATTTTGCTGCTGTTTACTAAATTATATCTATATCTATATATCATTATCTTTCTCTCTCTCTCTCTCTCTCTATATATATATATATATATATATACACACACACACACACACACACACGTACACATGCTTTAACTGGCAAATGTATTATCTTCATTTGTAGTCATACTTACTGTTATCACTGTTAAATCACAGTGGAGCACTGTTTTTTATGTTTTAAATAGCAACAGTATGCATATAAGTTAATGTTTTTGTTTGGCATGTAGTGTAGTAAGTTAAAGAATGTTATGGATCTGTTTAAAAATTAGCTATGAATATGAAATTAAGAATGAGCACTGTAATGAGCCACACAGATAGAAACACACACACACACACACACACACACACACACACACACACACACACACACACACACACACACACACACACACACAATTGCTCATTTGCAAGAGTATGAAATAAGTTGCAATATTTATTTATTTATTACTTAAATTCTTCTGTATTGCTGAAGAAAATGAAATACAAAGCTGTAGGATAGATATGTAGTGCAGTCTACAAGGGAACAAATTACTTAGATGGTGATAGAGAAAGGGTGGAACGATTATAGTGCTGGATGTAGATCACAGAGATAGACTGTGATATACAATGGGGGGTGACACATGAAATATGCAGTGGTAATGTGTTAATGTTCCACACGTGCATGCAGACACCCATTCAGGAACATTCTGCAATATTTTGGACAGTTGAGGGATATGCACATCACAATTAACATGATATATTTAAAGATTAGACACTTAACAATTTAAATATAAAAATATATATTCTTTGCCTCAATGCAGGGGCAACTCATGGTACTGGCAACATTTATTTGCTGTGTTTTCAGTAACTTTAGTATTATTGAGTGCTTTCATCCATTATTTAACAGACTTATTCAGAATATTTATTGTCATGCAGTACTTTGTTTAAATTATTTATTTAACATTTGTTTACCAGGAAAGTCCAACTAGGACAGTAGCTATTTTCAGCGAAGTCATGGGGAGAAATGCTCCAGATACATGTCTTTGTAACATGGGAGAAAACCAGAGCACCTGGAGGAAACCCACATGAATGCAGGGAGGGCATGCAGACTCCACACATGAGGCACCCCAGCTGAGACTCAAACTGTGGAACCTCTTTCTATGAGGCAACAATGCCAACCACTGCTCCACTATGTCATCCGATTAAAAGCCAGTAAAATTAACTACTTCTTCATATCAGATGCACTTATTAATATTCATTGAAAATATTTGATCATGCACTAAAAATGAGCAGACTTGTGTTTTTTTCTTACAGTTAATATGGACTTACCTATGGAGCATAGAGTCTTACAGGGGTATAAGGTTCCACTAATGCTTGGAGTGCAGGACAGTTTGGTTTGTAGGTTATATTATGAACAGTTCTAACTGTGTGGCAGAGAGATTGTGAGAGTTCTAGCCAGCCTAACTATTTTAAGGCATAGCAGTGGTGGAATTTAGCAGATTATTAGTGGCAAATTTATCTATCTTGTTACATTATTGTTCAATAATGTTTGTTGGTAGAAATTGCTGAAGGTAGGTGCAGATGGGGGCAGCATTTAATAGTGAATGTAGGACATATGCAGAGGCTGTTTTTGGCACTGGTAGTTAAAAAAAGTGTTTTCTGAGATAGAGGTTCCAATTTTTCCATACGTTTTCTTGATAGCTTGTTGTATTTGAATATCAAACTTAATGTGGTTATCTATAACTACAACAATTAATTTTGTTTATTGGGGAACTATTGTTTTGTTAGCTTTGAATATTAAGCTTTAAGCACAAGCTGTTTTTCACTGAAAGAAAAAATAAGACTGATTTTTTTCCTTATTCATAGATTTTTATTCAGGCCATTGTAATTAAAAATTCTGAGATGCACATCAGATCATCTAAAAGCCCATGATTTCTGGAGGTCTAGTAGTGCTGACACATCTGTCTTAAATTGCATACTTCATCTAAATTTATTATAGCAGAGTATTGGCAAGTTAGCTAATAAGAGAAATTGTGGAAAAAAAACAAGGAAAAAAAAACAAGAAAGAAGTAATTTATTTGGATGATGTCAGGGCAGGATGAGGAGTAAAGGGGAGGGATGCACTGGGAAATACAGGGGGAACCTTTGTGCAGTGGTGGCCCATTGATCCTTGTCTAGGTCTTGTTTCACTTATGTTAGGTCTTGTTGATTGCAGGTAGACATCTGAGGTGTACCTAATCAATAAAATGGCCATGAGGCATGAGTAATAAGGCACTCTGTGGATGAAAGTGAATGACCTCATCTGTTGTTTGATCACAGATAATGGTCTTTAACCTATCACAATGGAACTTCACTCATTCTAGTTAGCCATACCGATTCCCTTGAAGTCATCTTCTGTCACTGCCACATTGTAATAAGCTGACTGAGAATAATGCACACATCTTCATTTATTTACTTAAAGAGGGTGTATTTGAGAAGGGTTACTCTGCTGGTAATGGAAAGCTATCCAGCATCAGAGAGTTTGAGTAAGTGATACTGCCTCTTGCCTACTTCTATCAGAAAACTGTTACTTGTTACTTCACTGTAATGCTGGCAGGTGTGACTATCCTGTTAATGACAGACTAAAACTTTACATTCTGTATGATATAATTTAATTTAGCATTTAGTTCTTATTCATGCAGCCTCCACCACCAGGCTCATTCACTGACTAATATCCATGCAAATATGTGACCTGTACACATTCATTCTCAATGATGCTACCATTTCATCCCAGGTCAGCATCTTGGTAGCTCCTGCTAGATAAAATTGAATTTCAGAAATACATGGCATAAGTGTGGCTACCCATTTGTATGAGATCCTTTGATATTTATAGACCTAAGCAGCAAACAATAAATACACTGTGCTTCTGAAGGTTTCTTCAACCCATTTCCATTTTAGGCCCAATTCAGATTGCCAGTGAAAGTCAACAAATGCTTTTAGGGGAGGAAGAGACTGGTCTTTTTCAAAATGTCTTCAAAGTTAACCTATGGTGGTTGCAGAAGGATGGTCATGAGATAATCAAAAACAAAATTAAGGTGAGACAAAATCAATTAGAAAATGCAAACAGGCAACATACCCACAACATTTTACTGGCACTTCATAAATTTAGCTTTTTTTAATAGCACTTCTTCCTTTATTTTTCATTTTTATGTATTCCTCCTAATATATATGTACATCTGTCTTTCTAGAATCAGAGAAATTCACCTATATCTGCCCAACTTTTCTAAAAAATAATACATATATAATTTCTTATGTCTTGTGTCATATTTTAAAAGTAATTTATTAATGATGGCATTTGCTTCATTGCTTAATAAACTATATCTGCAAATAAATAAAATAAAACCAGTTATGGACAAGGAAAATACAATCACAATTCACTTTGACAGCACTAGCAGCCACTTTCCTTAGGTAAGAAGAATTATTAATTTTAAATTATGTGAGTCATGATAAAGGTGATTTGTTCTAACACTTGCAGAGTTAGTACAGTGACACATTGCTCAGTTTTCAACTGCAAATATATATTTAGACCTCATAATACCCGAACAGATCAGTCATACAATTCATTTAATATTTAGTGCCAAAAAGCCTGTTTGGAGACAATAGCTAATTAGCTTGAAATTCTTAAAAATATGCTGTTTAAAGTAACAGTTTAGAGTTAAGAATGTCTTGGACATTAGCTGCCTCAGAATTCCTCTTTTGAGTTATAATCCTCATTGGAACTAACACTATAGCAGAGTATCTGGCCACTGTGCTCAATGAAAATAACTCCCAAGTTCTTTGGTCATGAATTCTGGACAAATATAAACATAATTGGTGACAAAGGTCCAAAATTAGGGTCAGGTTTTAAAGATTACTCTAATTCTCTTAAAAAAGTTACTTGACCAAAATGTTTTACATCAGCATGCATTTTCTGATCAATAATAATGCAGATTTTACTCCACAGTTGCCACTGTTCCACAGATTCCCCAGTCTCAGCTATTAATTATAGACGCGTTAATCTAACTAGCCTTGTGTCTAGAGCTATGGATGTTATTATCTAAATCCTTATTAGTATAGACATTCAAAATTTGTTAACCCTGCATCAATTTGGCTTTGTCAAAGGATGTTCCTGCCTCTTTAACCTCATTATTTTTTAAGTCACTGAAGCAGTGGATACAGTCTATCTGGACTTAGCTCAAGTCTTTGATATTATTCCCCATGTAGGCATTATTCATCATCTTATAAATCTGAATATAATCCTTGTGTTGTGCAGTGGGTAACTAACTGGTTTTCCGACAGACCCATGTGGTTATAGTTGCTGGTCCCACATCTGAAAGCAAAAAAAAAATACCAGTGGTGTACACGGGGCTCAGTGCTGGGGCCTCTCCTATGTGAGATCTATTTCTCAGACCTTCAGGACAACACTCAAAGCTTATAGTTTTCTACATTTGCAATAACTGTAAACTGAGAGATGTCATTCATTTTCCCATTGAATCATAAATGCTCCAAAACAATTGATTTTTCCAAACCCACATGGTGATGATATTCTTAGTTATTATATATTATCCAAGGGAAAATTTATATTAGAATTGGATGCTAGACATTTTCCTTGTTTAAATAATTTGGTTCCCTTAAAACCTATTTTAAAGAAAAGAGATTCAAAACATTAGAGTAAATATGCCCAAACACACACACACACACATATATATATATATATATATATATATATATATGTATGTGTAAATATATATATATATATATATATATATATATATATATATATATATATATATATATATATATAGGTTTACTATCAAATGTGTGAAACATACCTTATCGCTGGGCATATGGTTGAGGCTATAGGTGCAAAAGTTTAAAGTACCGAGTTGAAATTACATTGCCTCCAGAACGGCGGAACATAGCTTGCATTCGTGGCTTTGACCATCGCTGTTTACAATTGGATTGCACTGCAGAGGGAATCAGGAAAATTACCCTTTTCCTCATTGTAGTGCAATCTTGGAGTTGGAATATATAATTATCAGGGGGTGCAGCCCCCCACGTGCGAGGTGCAGGGGCTTGCCCCCCTGCAAAACATGTGTAGGTCATCTCCAGATGTCAAGGTATGTTGGAAAATGTCCACTTCGACATCATCAACATTATTGTGTTCGTTGTTGTGTGGGAACAGTGTGTACATTTTTGTCCTTTCGGTTTGAGTAGGTCATTCCTCACAAACCTGGTTAGCAGAATTTTGATAGTAAACCATATATATTTATATCTATCTATATCTACACACACACACACACACACACACACATATATATATATATATATATATATATATATATATATATATATACACACATGGGTCTACTTTCTTTCACTGAGAACACACTTCACTGAAACTCATTTCATTGAAAACTCATCTCACTGAAAATCAGTTGCCTGAGCACAATTCACTGAAACCACCTTATTTAATAGCTGAGTAGCCATAAATAATGAATTGTAATATAATGAATTTTATTTCTTTTATTTATTTTTTGTGTTTTTTTAAATAAACCTGATTTTAGATTAGCTAGTTTTTAACAGTGTATCAAAGCAAATCACCAAGGCTGTCCTGTTTCATGCTGATTAAAGTCGATCTTTTTCTTCATATTTGGAGTTGTGTAGAATTACATGCAGCCATGTATCAGCCTTGGTGATTTGCTTTGATACATTTTCATACTTTTTGCACTGGGCTGTTAATTGCCAGGGTTTTCCTGCTGTTTGCTATTTACTTTTTAACAATACTGCAACAATATTCATTTTATGGTTTCATGGCTACTCATCTATTAAATAAGGTGGTTTACTTAGTGGGATGGTTAGAGTGTGAAATAACTGTATAGATAAACTTTAATATTTGATTAGTGCTGTTTGGCTATTGGATATATTAAACTGATGTGACTATAAAAGTAGTCATTAATCACATGAATGGGTTTGCATCTGACATTTTTTTATGAAAACACAAAAATTTGGGAGTGTTTATGTGTTTTTTTCTGCCTATGTGCTTTTCGTGTGTACAATAAAGCATCCTGCTTTGGATCAGTTTGGCTTGGTGCTTCTGTTTACTGGTGACATTTTACCAAGTTTTTTCTCCTTTTTGGCTTGATAACATCAAAGATTGATACAATACTAATTTCATGAACTTTAATTGTACTTTGACTTTGGAATGGGGTCCATTCCCGTCATAGTATTAGAAACTCCAAAGACTTGGAGAAATTAAAAAAAGGAAATATTGTAAGAATATTTTGGAGCAGTACTTTGGCATGTGGTTGATAGTCAATATGGACCCAACTTGTGGAGTGTGTGTAGAAGGAATTTTCATCAGGAAGCAAGAACTATGTGTATTTTTCTACCTCAAATGCTCCTTTTGTGTACAGTATGACAAAACAGTCATACAAAATATTGGTATATCATTACAACTGATATGTTGGGCACTGTTGTTAATTCTACTCCAAAAAAAATCCTATAGGAATAATAGACAGATATTTTCCAGAATATGTAGGTTACAGTGTTGCTTCTCAATGCAGAGGCTTTTCCATTTGTAGGTATAAGGAATTTTCTGTTAGGCACTTCATTAATCGCCATTACTGTAGGCCCATTCAGCAGGATGGGCACACAGGAGCAGAAGTATACTGTTTGTGCTATTTTTCTGACTTGCAGTATATTGGACAGATCACTAAACAAGTTAAAATATGTGCATAAGAACATATTTGAAACATTACAAATGCCATTGCTACTAACCCTGAGGCTATACATTTTAAAACAACTCATAATAGTAATCCAGAGAGTTAGAATATTTTATTATGTCTCACTGTTTTTATTTTGACCTATACTTACTTTTTTCTGAAAGCTTATAAAAACAAGCCTGGACTTTTGGACTGAACAGTGATCTCAGTATGAATTATTTCCACTACAGTGTGCCATTTGGTTGCTGTATTTGTGGTGCATGGGTTGCGACTCAGTTCTTTTTTTTTTGTTTTACTTAATATTGCCCAGTGGCTCAACTTCCTTTGCCCCAGAGATCCATTCTTCCATTGGTTGGCTAGAAACCAAGGAGATTCCAGCCCAATTGAGAGCCCTATAGTCTGCATGTTCCCTGGCTGGAGCTACAAATCAAACCATTTATTCCCCAGACAGGTGAAAGACAAATGGCAAGAGGCAGGTCAGTCTGCCAGACCCAGAAAGTTCCTTTCCCAGCCACTAAAGTAATTAATCCCTGGAGCAACCCTCTTGAATGCCACTGTGTGCTACAATCCAATGGAAACATGAGTGGACCCACATATCTTTCCCAGATAATGCTGTGCACTGTTGGGCAGTGTGTGTTCAGTAGATTCATTCACAGTGGGTATAACACTGAGTGCTCCTCATAGGTTTAAAACAAATTGTGAACCACAGCCACCTTCCTCCCACAAACATGGATGAGTCAGCAGAATCTGATCACTCTCATCCCCCCTCTTCCTCCTAGCACCCATGCTGCCAGTCAAACAAAGATTATCTGGGGCACATTTAGGCCTTCATTCTTCTGTACCAAAATGGTGGGACAAAGATTTAGACCAAATTATTGGTGTCAAGTCAAATAGAATAAAACATTTGCAGCTGTGTTGCCAAAGATGGATCTTGTTTTATTTTATGTTCATATGCTTTGTGAGTTTTCTAAATTAAAAATTGGTGAAACCCAGCTGATACTGGCTAATATTAAACAAGTCTGAGATACAATAATAGAGTCCCACTATTTCAAATGGGCAGCACAGTGGTGTAGCAGTTAGCATTGTTCCCTCACAGCAAAAGGTTCTCCAGTTTGATTATCGGCTGGGGTGCTTTCTGTGTGGAGTCTGCATGTCCTCCCACAGATTGCATGGGTTTCTGCCAGGTGCTTTGGCTTCCTCCCACATTCCAAAGACATGTAGGAAGGTGGATTGGACACTCTAACTTGGCTCTAGGTGTGAGTGTGTGTGTGTGTGTGTGTGTGTGTGTGTGTGTGTGTGTGTGTGTGTGTGTGTGTGTGTGTGTGTGTGTGTGTGTGTGTGATGCACCTACCAAGGAGGGTTGGGCCTTGGGATAATAACCTGAGCCTATAAAACTTATAACTGCTACAGCAACAACAAGCACTGAAAGGTGCTCATTACCTGATGTACCACATGGTGCATAAATGGGAAAGACAGAGATAGACTACTTCAAATGTTTGGTCTTTATAGATTAAAGAAGGTAAGCTATGTCAGACTGAGGTGATTAAATGCCTTCAGGTCTTGTTTACAAGTGAAAATGGATGGGATTTTGAATTTGACCAAAAGGTGGGTGCAGGAAAAAATGTGCAAGAGGTTCACTGAACTATGTTGGTGAAGCAAGAGCAGAGTCATAGGTCAGAGCTCTCAATATCTAGAGAAAGTCTTGCTTTTCAACTATGAAAGTGAACAGTAGCAGATTTAGTGTCTCTTGGGTTCTGGGCAGCTTTCAATCAATGAGCTTCCCTTACTTTTTTAAGACAATGATTAAATGTACCATTAGGTACTTATCTTGCAGGTTATTTTAAATTATATGCATTGTTTAATAAATCAAAATTCATTTGTGTTTGTTTTAAATTTGAGTAGTCTTGGACATTTTTTCCAGCAAGAAGTGAAACAGAATTTGCCAATCAATAACAGCAAACTCAAAAATTTCAGAACATTTCAGTCATAAAAGAACACTCAAAACTGCTATTGTTATAATCCATCAATGTCTTTCTCTATCAACCACAGTCATCTTGTTGACTGTGTATACTTTAGATGCCTGATTGTGTTAAAATGATAAAGTATTTCAACTTATTTTACAGAAATGCATACTATTGTAATCCAGATGGCTGGCTTGTATATCCATAAAGAAATTAAGCAATGTTTGGACTTCCAGGATGACTGCACATTGATCAACAGTTTAATTTCAGCTCTCCCAGTGTGAAAAAAAAACAAGAGATAAGGGCCAGTAACTCTGCCATTTTTAGTAAATTGAGTTACTGGCTAATAAGCACACTGCCTAGATGCTAGCAAAGAAGAAACCTAGAAAGTCTGAAAGAAAATCAGCTAGAAAATGTATAGAGAAGACACTGACTGGGAAAATCCTGTGGCTATTTAGCAAAAAGCAGTTCAAGCTCCAGCTTTGGTGCAAGACGTGACTTCCAGTAATCTTGAAAAAAAAATCAAATGTGCTCAGAGCTGATTAAAATAAACAGGACATTGTAGAAGGATATTAACTCAAATAAAACAAGAAAAACAAATGGAAGAAGCTTTAAACAGCTATTCGAATGAACTGATAAAAACTGCAAAAATCAGTGGTCGAAATTAAGAAAAGGCTGGCTGTGAGACTCCTCAACATATATATTACAAAGCTATAACAAAGTCGCTAGATTTGCAACTAATGCCAAATCTTCTTCACATCACTGCTCCTCCCTTCACTCTTCAACTGGCTTGAACTTCCCAATCAACTTAACCTCCTCCAACTCACCACAGCCTTCAAGCTGTTTCAAAACCCCTATAACTGCCCTGCTCTTTCTTACATTCTACTCCCCTATACCCCCCAGACCACTTAGATCTTCTCAACAAAACCTAATCACTGTTAATAAACCCCAGCGCCCTGCTGGCCAGCTTCTCTTATCCTTTACCCTTGCTAAAAAAATGGGATGCCCTGCCTTTGTCACTTAGGACTTGTACCAACCTAAATAACTTCAAAAACCAGCTTCATTCCTACCTTTTTCAAAACAGAATTTGCAACTGCACTCTTCTGCCTATAAACCCTAAGCTTTCTACTCCATTCGCCCCAGACTAACCTCCTCCTACTCTGCTTCTTATTCCTTTCTAAAGTATTACACTTAGTGTACAACATA
This sequence comes from Protopterus annectens, assembly GCF_019279795.1. NCBI lineage: Eukaryota > Metazoa > Chordata > Ceratodontiformes > Protopteridae > Protopterus > Protopterus annectens. Next base: position 609,398,780 of record NC_056750.1, on the reverse strand, counting down.
TTACAGTTAGTGAACAACATAGTAAAACATGTATTACTCATGTGATGCCTTTCATACCAAACTAAAAATTGAAATTGTTGTATTTCTTTCTGTTGTAACTACCTGTTTTTTTTTTTTTTAGTTATTCGGACTACCCATTAACTTTCCATGTTAATTGATTTCATTTTAGTAAACATAATATTTGAATTGCTGAAATTCCTTGTTTTGGAGCTTTTCTCCCTGGGCCTCCACTGAAAGTGGGCTACCAATGCCCAGTGGATCCCCCGGTAATCAAACTGAAATAAATAAATAATAAATAAATAAAGAAATAAAGAAGAGATGTTTTAAAAATAGTAGGGTTAGAGGATAGAGCACACTGGGAAAACCTCAGATTTTCTGCTGTCCCAGAGAAACTGGAATGAACAGGCTGTATTAAGTTTATGAAAATAACAAAAAAGCTACTGGATTAGTATGCCACAGCAGGATTTGTTAACTGAAAGGTCATATCATGTGTATGTTCCAAACCTTGCCATGAGAAAGCAACCCATACCCATATTAATAAAGATCCAGTCATATCAGCAGAAATAATTGATCCTGAAAGAACTGTGACAGAGGGCAAAGTATTAAAAAGTGGAGACAGTAGAGTGTTTGTGGACCAGATTATTCACTCTACACCAGGCAGAAGAGAAACAACTTGATCCAAGCAATCAGGGAATGTTGAGAGGCTGATGTGACATTCAAGCATCTATATTCAGCTGTCTTTAGAATATTTTTTCCTGGAGGATCAAAATGTTTTCTTTTTTTTGATGCAGAACAGGCTAAGGAGGAAATACAAAAGTTTGTCCAAAAAGAAAATGTGAGCCATCAAACAGAAGGGGACTCTGCTTCTCATTCTTCTGATGATAAAGCTCATAGAGGGACTTTGCCAGTGAAACCTTTTCCAGTGATCCAAAGTAAAATGCTTGACAAACAAAAACATGCACAGAAGTTGATTAGAATAATCAGGAGTACCTTAGACTTGAACTCGAGTATGTACTTGGGAAATAGAGATTAACAGGAAGAAGACTAACAATATTGAAATTAGTGAATACATGTGAGATTATAAAGCCTCAACCACATTTGTGAAATATAGATTTACACAAAAAAGTGAAAAGACTATTTTTGTTGCTTTTGTTAAAATTAAAATATACGCAACTTCATGTCATTAAAGTTTGGAAGGTTACTAAAACAAAAGGGGAAAAAGTAATAGTCAGTAAAACATTTTTTGTTCTTAACAGTATTTGTATAAAACATTTCATTGTATAAATTTCATGTTATATATTAAAGCATTTTCAGTTATTGGTGTATGTGATAAAGATAGTAAAGTAAACAAGTCCCTTTTTTCTTTTTTAGTTTTAAGACATGTAGGCATTACAGTGTAAAAAGAGAAGGAAGTACAGTCAAAAGCATGTTTAAGTTAATAGGCTGTAATTCTTGAGTTGTTGAAGTAGCTGATGTGATGTAAAAGTGCACAGATTATAATATATATAGAGCTGATATGTTTTCTATTACTTTCGCATTGGAGAATGGTTAAATTAAGGACCTTGGCTGAATCCAATCACAAGTGTTTAGTGTTAACAAATAAATAAGAGAACACTGAATGCATGAAAAGTTTTCCTTTGGCAAATAAATGTTTGGCATGTATTGAGAAGGCTGTACATTTGGTTCTTAAGTTTCCATGGAAACAAATTCACTACAAGGGCAGGCAATAAAACAGCACTTTTTAATGCTAAATGTTAATGTTTTCTGAAATCATGAAAGCTGTTTTACACATCTTTGAGGGGCATAAAGATAAGACAAGAACAGACAGGAACAAGTGTAAGTAGGAGCAGCACATGCTGTAGCATGCATCTTAGCATGGATAGTCTTAGTTTTAGGATAGTTAATGGCTGTGTGTGCAGCTGTTTATTTGATACAATTATTTATATTAGTAGGGTTAAACTTCATTATTTGAAGATGCACATAGTTTTACGTGTTTGTTTTAAGTTAATAGACTATGGGAGATTTTTAGGATGAGTTTGATTTTTGTTTCAGGGTTTTCATTAAAATAAAACGTTTTGTAAAATATCACTTAGGTTCAAATGCAGATGACAAGGAACAGCTGAATAAAATATCAGCCTGATGAATATTAGTGGGTACATGTAACCCAAGCATTGGAAATAGTCAATTAAAAATACTGCATATATAACAGATGGGAATAATAATTTCTTATCAAAATGGCTATACTTTCCATCTTTTTAATGTGAATTGACTCACAGGTATAGACAAAAAGGAAAGGTCATTGAATTATATTTAGGTCTAAAAACAAAACAGTGTAAGAAACTTCTCTGTGTGGAAAATTTTCATTCCATATATTTCTAGTTAATCACTGTATATTAATCAGATCAGACAATAGTAGTAGAAGTAGCGAACGTAAACTCGTCAAATCAAAACATAATAATAGAAAATATATAATTCTACAGCATTACTAAATATTCTAAAGTAATCCAAGCAAGACAGGCAGTCTGTTTCCAGTCAAAAATCCTTTATTAAGTACACAGACAAGCGATCCAAGTAAAACAAAAATAGAGTAATAATTTCCTCACAAGCTTTCTAAATATATATATACTTTTTATCAGGCATGGGAGTGGTTTATTGTGCTGTAAAATAAAGTGTTATTGGTACACATGTTAAATTCACATCCCTTCCCCCATCAGTGTGACATTCGAGCTTGTCCTGCCCTACCTAGTAGCTGTCATAATAATATATAGCCCTAATGTACTTTAATGGTACATCTTATTTAACCAAATTATTAAGTAGATTATTAAGTCTGTGATTTTATACAAGGCAATATACTACATGGCTGGAAATATATCAACCTTAGTTCATTTTGCGATCAAAAATTACATATAAATATGTACATATGTACTGTGTTAAAATGATAAAGTATTTCAACTTATTTTACAGAAATGCATACTATTGTAATCCAGATGGCTGGCTTGTATATCCATAAAGAAATTAAGCAATGTTTGGACTTCCAGGATGACTGCACATTGATCAACAGTTTAATTTCAGCTCTCCCAGTGTGAAAAAAAAACAAGAGATAAGGGCCAGTAACTCTGCCATTTTTAGTAAATTGAGTTACTGGCTAATAAGCACACTGCCTAGATGCTAGCAAAGAAGAAACCTAGAAAGTCTGAAAGAAAATCAGCTAGAAAAGGTATAGAGAAGACACTGACTGGGAAAATCCTGTGGCTATTTAGCAAAAAGCAGTTCAAGCTCCAGCTTTGGTGCAAGACGTGACTTCCAGTAATCTTGAAAAAAAAATCAAATGTGCTCAGAGCTGATTAAAATAAACAGGACATTGTAGAAGGATATTAACTCAAATAAAACAAGAAAAACAAATGGAAGAAGCTTTAAACAGCTATTCGAATGAACTGATAAAAACTGCAAAAATCAGAGGTCGAAATTAAGAAAAGGCTGGCTGTGAGACTCCTCAACATATATAACAAAGCTATAACAAAGTCGCTAGATTTGCAACTAACGCCAAATCTTCTTCACATCACTGCTCCTCCCTTCACTCTTCAACTGGCTTGAACTTCCCAATCAACTTAACCTCCTCCAACTCACCACAGCCTTCAAGCTGTTTCAAAACCCCTCTAACTGCCCTGCTCTTTCTTACATTCTACTCCCCTATACCCCCCCAGACCACTTAGATCTTCTCAACAAAACCTAATCACTGTTAATAAACCCCAGCGCCCTGCTGGCCAGCTTCTCTTATCCTTTACCCTTGCTAAAAAAATGGGATGCCCTGCCTTTGTCACTTAGGACTTGTACCAACCTAAATAACTTCAAAAACCAGCTTCATTCCTACCTTTTTCAAAACAGAATTTGCAACTGCACTCTTCTGCCTATAAACCCTAAGCTTTCTACTCCATTCGCCCCAGACTAACCTCCTCCTACTCTGCTTCTTATTCCTTTCTAAAGTATTACATTTAGTGTACAACATATTACAGTTAGTGAACAACATAGTAAAACATGTATTACTCATGTGATGCCTTTCGTACCAAACTAAAAATTGAAATTGTTGTATTTCTTTCTGTTGTAACTACCTGTTTTTTTTTTTTTTAGTTATTCGGACTACCCATTAACTTTCCATGTTAATTGATTTCATTTTAGTAAACATAATATTTGAATTGCTGAAATTCCTTGTTTTGGAGCTTTTCTCCCTGGGCCTCCACTGAAAGTGGGCTACCAATGCCCAGTGGACCCCCCGGTAATCAAACTGAAATAAATAAATAATAAATAAATAAATAAATAAAGAAGAGATGTTTTAAAAATAGTAGGGTTAGAGGATAGAGCACACTGGGAAAACCTCAGATTTTCTGCTGTCCCAGAGAAACTGGAATGAACAGGCTGTATTAAGTTTATGAAAACACAAAAATGCTACTGGATTAGTATGCCACAGCAGGATTTGTTAACTGAAAGGTCATATCATGTGTATGTTCCAAACCTTGCCATGAGAAAGCAACCCATACCCATATTAATAAAGATCCAGTCATATCAGCAGAAATAATTGATCCTGAAAGAACTGTGACAGAGGGCAAAGTATTAAAAAGTGGAGACAGTAGAGTGTTTGTGGACCAGATTATTCACTCTACACCAGGCAGAAGAGAAACAACTTGATCCAAGCAATCAGGGAATGTTGAGAGGCTGATGTGACATTCAAGCATCTATATTCAGCTGTCTTTAGAATATTTTTGCCTGGAGGAGCAAAATGCTTTCTTTTTTTTGATGCAGAACAGGCTAAGGAGGAAATACAAAAGTTTGTCCAAAAGAAAATGTGAGCCATCAAACAGAAGGGGACTCTGCTTCTCATTCTTCTGATGATAAAGCTCATAGAGGGACTTTGCCAGTGAAACCTTTTCCAGTGATCCAAAGTAAAATGCTTGACAAACAAAAACATGCACAGAAGTTGATTAGAATAATCAGGAGTACCTTAGACTTGAACTCGAGTATGTACTTGGGAAATAGAGATTAACAGGAAGAAGACTAACAATATTGAAATTAGTGAATACATGTGAGATTATAAAGCCTCAACCACATTTGTGAAATATAGATTTACACAAAAAAGTGAAAAGACTATTTTTGTTGCTTTTGTTAAAATTAAAATATACGCAACTTCATGTCATTAAAGTTTGGAAGGTTACTAAAACAAAAGGGGAAAAAGTAATAGTCAGTAAAACATTTTTTGTTCTTAACAGTATTTGTATAAAACATTTCATTGTATAAATTTCATGTTATATATTAAAGCATTTTCAGTTATTGGTGTATGTGATAAAGATAGTAAAGTAAACAAGTCCCTTTTTTCTTTTTTAGTTTTAAGACATGTAGGCATTACAGTGTAAAAAGAGAAGGAAGTACAGTCAAAAGCATGTTTAAGTTAATAGGCTGTAATTCTTGAGTTGTTGAAGTAGCTGATGTGATGTAAAAGTGCACAGATTATAATATATATAGAGCTGATATGTTTTCTATTACTTTCGCATTGGAGAATGGTTAAATTAAGGACCTTGGCTGAATCCAATCACAAGTGTTTAGTGTAAGCAAATAAATAAGAGAACACTGAATGCATGAAAAGTTTTCCTTTGGCAAATAAATGTTTGGCATGTATTGAGAAGGCTGTACATTTGGTTCTTAAGTTTCCATGGAAACAAATTCACTACAAGGGCAGGCAATAAAACAGCACTTTTTAATGCTAAATGTTAATGTTTTCTGAAATCATGAAAGCTGTTTTACACATCTTTGAGGGGCATAAAGATAAGACAAGAACAGACAGGAACAAGTGTAAGTAGGAGCAGCACATGCTGTAGCATGCATCTTAGCATGGATAGTCTTAGTTTTAGGATAGTTAATGGCTGTGTGTGCAGCTGCTTATTTGATACAATTATTTGTATTAGTAGGGTTAAACTTCATTATTTGAAGATGCACATAGCTTTACGTGTTTGTTTTAAGTTAATAGACTATGGGAGATTTTTAGGATGAGTTTGATTTTTGTTTCAGGGTTTTCATTAAAATAAAACGTTTTGTAAAATATCACTTAGGTTCAAATGCAGATGACAAGGAACAGCTGAATAAAATATCAGCCTGATGAATATTAGTGGGTACATGTAACCCAAGCATTGGAAATAGTCAATTAAAAATACTGCATATATAACAGATGGGAATAATAATTTCTTATCAAAATGGCTATACTTTCCATCTTTTTAATGTGAATTGACTCACAGGTATAGACAAAAAGGAAAGGTCATTGAATTATATTTAGGTCTAAAAACAAAACAGTGTAAGAAACTTCTCTGTGTGGAAAATTTTCATTCCATATATTTCTAGTTAATCACTGTATATTAATCAGATCAGACAATAGTAGTAGAAGTAGCGAACGTAAACTCGTCAAATCAAAACATAATAATAGAAAATATATAATTCTACAGCATTACTAAATATTCTAAAGTAATCCAAGCAAGACAGGCAGTCTGTTTCCAGTCAAAAATCCTTTATTAAGTACACAGACAAGCGATCCAAGTAAAACAAAAATAGAGTAATAATTTCCTCACAAGCTTTCTAAATATATATATACTTTTATCAGGCATGGGAGTGGTTTATTGTGCTGTAAAACAAAGTGTTATTGGTACACATGTTAAATTCACATCCCTTCCCCCATCAGTGTGACATTCGAGCTGGTCCTGCCCTACCTAGTAGCTGTCATAATAATATATAGCCCTAATGTACTTTAATGGTACATCTTATTTAACCAAATTATTAAGTAGATTATTAAGTCTGTGATTTTATACAAGGCAATATACTACATGGCTGGAAATATATCAACCTTAGTTCATTTTGCGATCAAAAATTACATATAAATATGTACATATACATTTTGCATGTAAAAATCAGTTTCTATTTTCATAACCTATTGTTAACAAAGATCGCTTTCATCCTTCTAGACTTCTTCAGGTCTGTGTACAATAATCCTAAAAACCTATATAATTGTATAATTAGTTAGTATTGTTATTACCATCACCAACAATAACAATAACAGAATCACCACTGATCTATTCAGAAAACCAATGAGGGTTAACTTATTACCCCACAGTAAAAGTCTACCTCCTACAAAAAACAAGTATAATGTAGTGAAATCCAAGGCTATAGATTAGCTCAAATTACCACAGAGATGGAACCATTTTTGAGAAACCTGAACAACTTAGAGAATGATTTTCTAGTGAGAGGCAATGAAAGTCAGATGTTAAAAGAACATCCTGGAACCCATTATAGAACTGAAAAGGACTGAAGCACCTTCACACAACCTCCCCAGTAGAAAAATGTTAAGTAATCCCACAGAGAATAACAAATGCAAAAATAGCTGCATCCTGATATACACTTTGGATTATCACAGAATCAAAAATATTATTAAAGAAAAATGGGACATTGTCACAGGAAACCCTTTTCTGATTAACATCTTAGGTGAAGCCCCATCATTTGTTTATAGGAAGGCCAGGAATATTAGAAGTTTTGTTGAATTTAAACCTAGACCATGTGAGAAAAGCACTAAAAGATGTGAAACTAATTGTACATTTTGTATATTTATACAGAAGGTGATAGTTTTTATTACCCTTATTTAAAGAAGATCATTAAAACCAGTGCAGGGGGTGACTGTAACACTAAAAAAGTAATTTACAGGGCACAGTGCAATGAATGTGATGCATTCTATGTGGGCAAGACTGTAAATAAACTCAAGTGAAGGATTTCATGTCATCTTTCATAAATCCATTCTGGATGTAAAAATAATGCACTAGCCAAACACCTTTCTCTTCATAAAAGACACAGGTTTTAAGTTCCAGATCCTGGATCGCATAGACATGGGTGATCTTGAAGGAGACATCCCGAATATTCTTGAGAAACATGAACTCATGTGGCAATTAAAGTTGAACTCTTTTAGAAAGCCTGGACTAAACTACTACTGTTCAATTAAAAGTGCACTGGAACTTAGAAAATTGCCACATTGTTTACATGACTAATTGTATTTTATTTTTTTCTACAAATTGGTTTTAAATACCATTTGAAATCATTTGAAATTTAAGTGTATATTTTGTTTGCATCATCATACATATATATATTTTTTTATTTTTATTTTTTTCTGGTTCTTTTTTCCACTTTCTTCAAAATGATGGTAATAACAATACTAACTAATTATACAATTATATAGGTTTTTAGGATTCTTGTACACAGACCTGAAGAAGTCTAGAAGGATGAAAGCGATCTTTGTTAACAATAGGTTATGAAAATAGAAACTGATTTTTACATGCAAAATGTATATGTATATATTTATATGTAATTTTTGATCACAAAATGAACTAAGGTTGATATATTTCCAGCCATGTAGTATATTGCCTTGTATAAAATCACAGACTTAAAAATCTACTTACTAATTTGGTTAAATAAGATGTACCATTAAAGTACATTAGGGCTATATATTATTATGACAGCTACTAGGTAGGGCAGGACCAGCTCGAATGTCACACTGATGGGGGAAGGGATGTGAATTTAACATGTGTACCAATAACACTTTGTTTTACAGCACAATAAATCACTCCCATGCCTGATAAAAAGTATATATATATATTTAGAAAGCTTGTGAGGAAATTATTACTCTATTTTTGTTTTACTTGGATCGCTTGTCTGTGTACTTAATAAAGGATTTTCGACTGGAAACAGACTGCCTGCCTTGCTTGGATTACTTTCGAATATTTAGTAATGCTGTAGAATTATATATTTTCTATTATTACGTTTTGACTTGACGAGTTTACGTTCCCTACTTCTACTACTTTTGTCTGATCTGATTAATATACAGTGATTAACTAGAAATATATGGAATGAAAATCTTCCACACAGAGAAGTTTCTTACACTGTTTTGTTTTTAGACCCACTACACTTTAATGGGTTGTTTTGAGACTTCAGGGATACCATGGAGATTACTTGTGAATTATATTTAGGAATGCAGAGTACAAATAGCAATGTTACAGGAGACACATTTGGAAATGAGTGAACATGTGAATTTGAAAATAAAGGATTTCCGAATGTATATTCAACAACATATCAGGGACAAAGGAAAAGGGGAGTACTTATACTAACTGCTAGAGAACTCCAATAGTGATTGAAGAGGGAAAAAAAGATAATAATGGTAGATTTATGTCAGTAAGGGGCCACTGGCAAGAGAGAAGGATTATGCTGGCATGTATTTGCATTCCAACTAAAACTGCTGTTAAGGAGTTTAAGAAAAATTTGGGAGAAATAATTAACTTTCTGCAGTGAATATTACTTATAGGTGGTGACTATAATTTGATTTGCAGCAGCGATGATATGTCTGGGGACCAAGAAGGGACAATTTAACAAAAGAGGGAAGACTTCTGAAGTAATTTATGAAAATACTTGATATGGAAGATGTGAATTCAGTTGTAGGAACTCATAGAGAATTTACATAATAGTCCCCAAATTACAATAACTGGGCTAGACTATAGAGAAATTATATTTCATAGGAACATGTGCATTTACACACCTCCAATAACTGTTTCACAATGCACCAATAACAACTAAAATAAAAAAGCAGGGTAATGAAGTAAAAAATGAGATACTGGTGCTTCCCTTCCCCACTTGTTAAAAAGAGAGGGATTTATGGAATGGGTAGTAGAAACTATTTGAAAGTTATTAGGGAAGATAGAAATGTATTTAGAATTTACAACTACTGAACGGGATACAACAAAAGTTGAGTTTAAAAATAGGATAGAAATAAAAGAAAAAGAGACGTGGTTAAGAAGTAACAGAAGTTTAGAGGGGCACCCAATGGTTGAAGTGTAAGAATAAGGAGAATCTTAAAGAACAAGAAGAGGCACAACTGTGGAGTGCAAGAGAAAAAGGGAAATATCTGGAAATGTACACGTGTTTAGAAAGATTGCTGTTAAGCAACTCTTTTTGATAGTGACTCCAGAACACAAAAAATTTTACCATAATGACTTAGGCAACAGAGTAGAAAGTGTTGTTGGCAAACTTATTGTGCCTATAACAAGAAAAATAACCAGAGATCCTCTAGAAGTATTGGAGCTATTTCAGAAATGTAATGAAAATGTGTATAAAGCAGAGAAATATGGAAATCAACAAAGAACAGAGATGGAAATATTTATTGAAGACTTAAGTATGCCACGGTTAGAGACAGGTAAGGCTCATCTATAAATAGTTAAGATAGGAGGAGGTGAGATAAAAATGATGATGTACAGTTAATCTGCAGGAAAGTCTTCAGGAATAGATGGTATTCCTGTGGAAGTTTGGAAACTAGGGAGGAAGAAAGTGATAAAGATCTGGAAGGCTTTATTTAACAGTATTTTAAAAGATGGGAAAGCACCAACATTCTGAAACAAAGCTGTGGTGGCTGAAATATCTAAAGATGGTAAAGACCCATCAGACCAAGCTTCATATAGGCCCATTTCAATTTTAAACCCTGATTATAAAGTGTTTATGTCTATAATAGCTAATACAATGGCAAATGTGTTGAAACATTGATAGATATGGCTCAGTGTGGTTTTGTGGAGGGGAGGCAAACATTTGACTTTAATAGAACAATGATGATCCAGAGGGAAGCAGAATGTAAGAAAATACTGTTGTTGGTGGTGGGACTTGAGACAAAGAAAGCATTTGACAGAGTAAGCTTGGATTTTATGAGTAGGCTAAAGGAAACATTTGCATTCCCTGATACAATAATATGGCTAATTAGGAGGATGTGTGAGGGATCTGAGGCAACAATTAAAGTGGGGGGGTTCCTCTCTGACAATTTGTGGCTAAACAGAGGAATCAGGCAGGGGTGTCCTCTTTCTCCTTTGTTATTTGGTTTATATTTACAGTCATTGGCAAAGAAAATAAGGGACTCAGAAATTGAAGTATTTATATGATAATCAACAAAGTTGGCTTTATTTGCAGACTATATTACTTTGTAACTGGTGAAAGCAGAAAATGACATTTCAGTGTTGTGGAACATCTTGAGACAGTTTCAGATGTTTTTAGGATATAAAATTAATGAAGGCATAAATCAAATTCTAGAGCTGTAAACTATGTATATGCACACACATTGGTGCAGTAATACTCATACTGATAAAATTAAGTATTTAGGAGTATGGATCAAAAGGATTCTGTTATGGCAGATAAGTATATATGGGAATATACTAAATAAAAGATAATACAAAAACTGGCAAACTGAAAGCTCTGTTTTGAGGTTATGGATAACAAGCTACAAGCAATGAAAATATTTTTAGTTCCTTTAGTTTTATATACAGCTTAGACTTATTTTTATCAACCAGAGAAGTATTGGATAATAGTTAATAAAGAGTTGAAGGAATTTATCTGAGAGGGTGAGAGGGCAAGGGTCAGTGGAATAAGTTGATCCTTCTGACAGAACAAGTTGGTTTAAGATTACCTGATTTGAAGGGATATTTTAGAGCTGCACAGTTAAGACTTGTATACATAACATAAGCAGAAAGTTATACATTAAAGTGGAAAGGGATGATGAAATTGGTGGGGCAAATTCAAGAAGTAAGGAGAGAGTAGGGTTTTGGATTCACATCCTTAAGGAGAGTAACAACAGTCATAGAGAATATTATATTCATAAAGTAGCAGAAAGTATTCTAAATACTAAGCCAACACAAGAATGATGAAAGGACATTTTGATGATAGGGATGGATGCAATTAGGGGCACAGAGAATAGAGAAGAGGAGTCTGGAATAGACTGCCTTCCCTTTCAAGGATAGAATATAGACAAAGACAAAGGGATAGAGGAATCCTAGATAAAAGACCTACTGTGGTAGAGTACTTAGTTAACGCTGGAGCATAAGCAGCTACTTAACTAGAGATAATTAGTATGGCATATAAAATATTGAATAATAACTGTAGGAATCCATCAGAAGTGGTTAGAAAATAATGGGAAGAGAGACTGCTTAAGCAATTTATAAGGAACAAATGGGAGAATGTGTATGGCTCCCAAGCATGCAACATAGTGTAAAGGATTTAGGAGTTTTGCATGGAAGTATATGCACAGGTATTTTTATACGCCAAGCAAACTCCAAAGAATTTTTCCTCAGGTAGATGTCAAATTTTGGAGTCATGATGGGAAAGAACGAGGTAACTGGGAATGTATGTTTTAGGACTGCAATGAGTTGGTAGACTTCAAAAATTCCCTACAGAGTACTCTGTCAGAAATATTGAGTGAGCATATGAGTGTAACTAAGGAAATTATTTTTGAGATGGGATACAATAATTTATGTGCCTAGACATAGTAAGGCCTTAAGATTAATTCTTGTGGCTGCCAAAAAACAAAGTCCAAACCCACTGTATTTGAAATATTAAATACTGTAGCAGAGATAAAAGAACTGTTAAGTTTATTTACGTCTTTCAGCTTTTCCCAGTTAGGGGTCGCCACAGCAGAACGCTGGTCCGCTCATGATTGGCAGTGGATTTTTATGGTGCCGGGTTGCCAGCCCGACGCCCAATCTTCAACAAAGGCAGGCCCATTCATGCTTGCACCTACCTGCATGTCTTTAGCGTCACTCGACTGTGGGGAGAACATGCAGACTCCACACAGAAGGCACTCCAGCTGAGAATCGAACAGGAGAATCTCTTGCTGTGAGGCGACAATGCTAACCGCTGCACCACCGCGGTATAGATAAAAGAACTGTAAGTTGGGTCTTTAAAAAGGGTAGAAGCAATTTACATAGGAACAATGGAAATTATGAGGACAATACATGCAGAATAATGAAATAAAAATAAAAAAATCCCAACACAAATGTGGTTTCACAGATTTAATAGCACAATTTTTTTTTTTTTTAATTTTTGAGATGATGTCATTCAATGTGGATTGGTCAGCAGTTAGGGAATGGGGTATTTAAATGTTGTTTGCACTAACTAACATTACTCTGATGAAGCCATAGTTATGGTGAAAGCGCTCAGTCATTGGGTTCTTTGTGTTTTGTGTATTAAATCGGTGAAACCACGTTTGTGTTGGGACTTTTTTATTTCATTGTTTTTTGTTTCGTTGGAAGACTTGGTGTTTTTGTGACATGCAGAATAATGTTTTAGAGGAGGTGTGAAATTTAGGGGAAGGCAGGAATTGAGCAATTTATGTAATATTGGGTTGATGATAGTTATGAAAAAAAAATACATGCAATGTATAATATTTGTAACTAGGAAAACATTAACATGGTCTGTTTTCTTCTATATAACTGTACGCTTGCCTATGTATTAAGTGATAATTCAATAAAGGTGTTAAAAAGAAATTAAACAAAGTTTGCTAACCGATAATAGCAAAATTGACCATTTAAAATAATTTCTACCATAAAAGACCACTCAAATTACCATTGCTGTAATCCATCAGTGCCTGTAGCTGTTAACTGCAGACATTTAATTGACTGTGTATACCTCAGATTACGGATTGGGGTAAAATAGCCATAACAGAGTACTCCAATATATTTTGTACAACTGCATACTAGTCTTGCAAAAACAGAATAATGGCATTTAACGGGATCCTGAAAGCAGTTTTGTCATTTTTATCCACAGAAAACCTCTTACCCACTAACTATATTCATAATATGTCTAACTAATGCACAGATACATAAACAGTACTTACTATGGTCACAGAAATGCATTTCAGATTTATTTCACACAGAAACACAGTAGCCACAGTAACATATTCCAGCTTACTGCAGACAAATGCGCAAGCTCACACACAAACACACACACACTAGTTCTGTAAATCCAAATAAGGACCATTTAAACTGAGCAAATGACAACAATGTGGGTTACTGTCATCCAGAGAAATCTCCCAGTCCAACCCTGCAATTGACTGTGTGCACTTCAGTTGGCTGATTGTGATAAAAGACATGTGACAACAATATGCTTTAATTATGTTTCATAAAAGTGTAGCCAAGGTAAAGTATTTCTACTTGATTCATGCAAGTCATACTAGTCCTGCAAAGCAAGCCCAAAATAATGATCAAACAGCATTAGTCATTTTGATCTATTGGCAACACTGTACCCAGGAATTACAGCTACTTTGTTTCTTGTGTATATTTCACATGACCAAGTCTGATTGTAATAATAATAATAATAATAATAATAATAATAATAATAATAATAATAATAATTAAATAAAATAAGGAGTCAAGTAATGTATTTCAGTTCCATTTCTCCTAAACAAAGAGTCACTGGCCAACCACTGCAAAACATTCCTCTTCTTGCAAAGCCATCCACAGTTCATATCTTGGTTCCTGTCAGGATAAAAATATTTCATGGTGCCACTATTTGCTGGTGTTGTATTGTACCATGGCCATTCATGTCATTCTACAGTTTAATTTTCATTGGGTTTTAGCTCCTTGAAGGAGCATAACACCTGCAAATTGATTGGCCAAGCTTGCATCATCTCCCTCCTTTGGGTATCAGAGTTCTGATTGCTTTAGAATGGAACACTGCATGCTATTTATTTTTTATAATAAAGAAGAAAAGAAAAGCTGGTGTCAGGCTTCTTTACTTAAAAAAGTAAGATAACATTGGAAAAGTATTACTGACCTACTCATAGTATCACTGTTCCACATGGACAAATAGTAGCCACCAAATTATACAACTGTAAATACTCATGGTGGCAATTAAAATCTTAAAAATATGAGTTTCTGTCTTAAGTAGGTATTGTTTCAGTATTGTATGTTGTAATTCAAAAGGAGCTTTATTATGTCAATCTGCTTACACTGTGTGTGTAAACTGCTTTATAATTACTTGTTTAAATGCTTAAGTAACTGCACATACCTATACTTTTATATTTGGCACCTTTGGTTGTATTTCCTGTGCAGGGCCTGGAAATGGTCAGTTAAGACTAGTGCCCTGCCCCTGTCAATGAATGAATAAATGAATAAGTAAACTAATGCAGCTGTATATAGACTGAACTGATTCTGTTTTTGAGGCAGTACCATGGTGCTGTAAAATACTGTTTGTTGTTTTGGCAGTTCTGAGTAAAACATAGTCTAGTGATATATCCAGATATGACAGTACTGCATGAAAATGATTGTTTGCTGTTCTTTCACAGGTGATTCACTGTCATATCATTCTAACAAGCCATTTTCTACCAAGGATCAAACTAACAGTCGCAATACAGCATGTGCTGCATCATATAAGGGAGGATGGTGGTATGAAGATTGTTATAACTCCAATCTAAATGGGAAATATTTAGCAGGAAAAGACAATACAGAAGGTGTTGCCTGGACAGGAGTAAAAGGCAATTACTATTCCTTCAAAGTGACAGAAATGAAATTTCGATCTATCTAATGGATGACATTTTGCACACGTCTCATTTTAGAAATGGTGATTAAAATGACAAATTCTGATATTCTCAGTTTAGTCGCTGTTGTAGCTTGACTGTTTCTGTATTAACTGCATTTGTAGAGATGGACACCAATTACTGATAAGTATGCTTGTTCACTTCTTCTGCTCTACACATTAAGTCAGTAAACTAGCACTCGTCCAGAAAATTCCATAAACCATCAATAATTACAGAAATCTGATTTGCTTCTTTAAGTTTTGAAGTATCTTCTCAATCATCAAATGCATGGCTTTAAATTGTGAATGTTTTTTGAATACTTATGCCTTGTCATACTAACTGTGTAATGCATTTATTGCTATGCCTTCCATTGCTTACAATCACTGAAAAGTGACCTATTTCAATTGTTTAGTCTGACTGTTAATGGTTAGAGCCTGGGCATTGACTTTAAGAGCCACTACAGCACTTAAGAACCTTTCCCTCTTAGAAACTAGATCCAACTTTCTACTTGATTCCCTGCTTTTTGGGCTACTCCATCAAGTCAACCCCATCTCCTCTGTCATTGAAATTCATTGCAATCAGTCCAATAAACAGCCACATAAGCCAATCAGTTGGTGGAACTTCACTCCAAATTCCTGTCATAAAATTGCATTATGCAAATCACATCTTCTCAGACTTATCCCTAAAATGTGTCAATCTTTCCATTATGATATCACCTACCACACAATCTAGCCTAAGTTCAGGTCAGAATCCAATATGCTCCTGATTGGTCAACACAAATGCAAATGCCAGGAACTGAAGACATTATATAAAATTTCCCCCTACTAGTTAAAACCTCTCTCTGTCTGATTATTTCCTTTGCCATACTGTTTCGGTTAAGTCTGTACCTTACTAACTATTTATGTTGTTGTCAGTTCACAGGCACTATTTCTCATCCTGAAGTGCTTTGTAAAGACATCAGTAACATCATCCTGTAAAAACCCATTGGAACATGTAACTATCAGTCTATCTCTATTCTCATCTTCTTTGTACATCTTTTACATTTCTTTTGCATTCATACCTATGTGTTATTAGTCACATAGCTGTTGTACTATGCTTCTATTAATATGTGCTGTTTATTGCTTTTGTTGTAACATTTGTTCTATTGTGCTTCTGTTGATATTTGCTGTTGGCTGCTTTTCATCGTTACCCGGGATGCACCTGCAGTTAATCATTCTGTTATCAGCGTTCTGGCCCAGTAACCAAATATAAATAAAATAAAAATAAGTAAATTATCAGTGATTACAAATATTGTATACTGAAGAGCAAAATATATATTTTTCCTTGTTTGTTTGACTATAATATTGAATCTATCACCTTGCTGACTTTGTATCTCAAAAACTTAAGAATAACTGTCAGATTACTGGGGTTTGCATTTTGGCACCTGCATTTTATTTATGACAAGATAGTAGTTATTTTCACATAAGGTAACATTGTAGTAGGAACAATAGTAACCATTAGCTTAAACGTTCAGTAAGGCCTTGATGTTCAGACAATTTTAGCAGAATGACGAAACTTTGTTCACTGCTGCTGCTCTTCAGAAGTTTGTGGCAGAACCTTAGACTGACATCACAAAACATTTTTTTTCTCTCTATCTTCATTTAGCTAAACAACAGCTTATATAGTGTGCTAAGTGCACACAACATCCATACATTCTAAACCAAGATCTAATT
The DNA here is from genome assembly GCF_019279795.1 of Protopterus annectens. Taxonomy (NCBI): domain Eukaryota; kingdom Metazoa; phylum Chordata; order Ceratodontiformes; family Protopteridae; genus Protopterus; species Protopterus annectens. The sequence continues at coordinate 609,381,674 of NC_056750.1, read as the reverse complement.
ATTTTGGTAGACCCTGTCTTTTTTTATAACACATCAATTCACATTGATCTGATCATTATTGTAAATTCACATTTTCTATTAAGCAAAACACAAGTCTCACAAAGACTGATTATTAAGACAAACAAATTACAAAGTGTAAATTCTTGTTTTCCTTATACCTCATATTGTGATTTCTTTTCATCTTGTGTCACAGCAGTCTCTTGAGCTGTTGTCTTCTCTGCTGAATGGAAACTGACTATAATGTAACACGCAGCACTGACTTTTATAGTGGGGCATGACCTGGTCTTCTAAAGCTTTTAGCTCACACATTCACAAGCAGTCATTAGTCTCTTAGTCTCACACACACACACACACACACACACACACACACACACACACACACACACACACACACGCACACACACACACACACACACACACACACACACACACACACACACACACACACACGTGAATAGAAGGCAATCTGTCTGAAGAATATTTCAAGCCTGACCAAAAAACCCATTCAAAATTTCCCTTTAGACTCAAAGAGGGCAGGACAAGATAGACCACGAGAAAATTTGAGGCTACCCATCCAGTTATATAGGTTTACCTTTAAGGTGGCAAGTGTGCTACTGTGCTATTATGCTTGACATGTAGTTGAATTTTTTTTTTCCAGAGGTGGTGGACATGTTGAGATATGAATAGATAATACTAATGTGTGTTATCTATCTTCTGATGAAGGTTTATTTTCTTTAACCAAGTTTTTGATGTACTGTTAGTTCTGCAAAGGAATAGGGAATAAAACAGGGTTGGATCCTTCATGGCACAAAAGGCTAGACATAGATCAACATGAAAGAGTCTGTAAAAATGGCTGCCAGTCTCTCCTGATAAGTAAGTTTTTGGGGCCATTGATCTTTCCAGTTGTGAATCTCTGAGGTCTCTCAAGTTGTGTGATATGTTTAGAGAAATACATGCCAAAAGGGTATGTTATATTCAATAATGGATCTGATAAGCCATGAGCAAAGGGGAATTAATACTTTTTTGGATCTAGTGAATTCCTTTGGAAATCTGTGGAGATACAATGGTCAAACAATAAGGAATTATCAACAACAGCAGCCAAATCCTTTACAACACTGTCTGATTGGAGGGGTGCATCTCCTATATGGTAAGTGAAACTACTTTGTTTCATAGGTTCATAGGTGTGTACTAGGCTAATGACCCTGGATCCTTTACAAGCCTAGCTCATAAAAGTGCCCTGGCATGGTGCCACCCAACTTTAGTTCCCAGTGCCTCTATCAAGTAGAGGCACTGGAGTGATCCCCGGGGTGAACTTTCTATTTCCCATCCACTCATCAAGATTTCTCTTGAAGAGGGCCACTGAGGTGCTCTGCTTGACATGTATGGGAAGTCTATTCCAGAGCATGGGCAGTCTCTGGGTTATGAACTTGTCCCTCCAGCATTTTCTGTTGATTGTGGTAATGAGGTTGAGGTCTCTGGAGCATGTGGTGTGGAGGGATTGGGATTTCTTTAGATGTAGCATTTCTAACAAAGCTGGGTCAGACATGGCTTTGTAATTCAATCAGAGATCGCATCTTAGTAGATGATATGAGACAGAGAATAGCTGGAGCTTTTTGAGTTTGCCCATGTAGGACGTGTTTAAGGCCTAGGATCCTCTTCGTGAGGTACTTTTGTGGCCTTTCCAGCTGTTGCATGTGTCTAGTGAGTTACATATCAAATGGGGCATTATACTCGATGATTGGCCAAATTAGGAAAGAGTAGATAGAGATGATGACCTCTTTCTTCCTGGATGCAAAATCCTTGGTAATGAAATGTGCCACATAGAAGGACTTTCTGACCACAGTGGCAATGTGGTGGTTGAAGGTGAGTTTGCTGTCAACCTGTGTCCCCAGATCTCCTATAACACCTTCAGTGTTCAGTGGGCTCCCATCAGTGTGGTAGTTAGTGGGAACTGAGTTTTTCCCACAGGGGATGATGACGCATTTTTTGGCATTAAGCTTAAGGCCATGGTTTTGACACCAGTCACTGGTCTTTCTGAGGCCTTTCTGTAGGATGTCTGCATCACTTGGGGAGTTAATAATTGCTCCCAGCTTTCAGTCGTCTGCAAATTTGGTCAGCCAGAGTCCCTCCGTGTTGGCCTGGACTTCCAAGAAGTAGATGCCAAGCAGGAGAGGACCCAAGACTGTTCCCTGTGGGACTCCACTCATGACTGGTCAGTTGACTGACTTGAACTCTGCTACTTTCACACTGTGGGTTCTATCTGTGAGCCAGTTTGCAACCTACCTATTGATATAGGGGTTAATGCCTAGTTTGGTGAGTTTATCAATAATTCCTGAGTGGGAAATGGTATCAAAGGCCTTGGCCAAATTGAGGTAGACTGTGTGAACTGCCTTGCCCTTCTCCACAGCTCTGGTCACTGACTCAAATAAGTCAACCAGATTGAGCAGGTCAAATTGTGTGGGATCTAGAGTTTGGAGATTCCCTATGTCCTTGTTAATTAGGTCCATGATGATGTGCTCCATAGCCTTAAATATCAGACTCATCAGGCTAATGGGGTGATAATTCCAAAGGTCTGTAGTCGCTCCCCTTTTATGGAGAGGGATGACTGTAGCAGTGTGCCATTTGGTAGGGACAAAGCCTGAGATGAGGCTGTGATTGAACAGGGCACACAGATGTGGTGCCAGTTCACTTTGTAGTTCATGTAGAACACCTCCAGGGATATTGTCAAGTCCCATGGAAGCTGTATTCTTGGCCTTGGACAATGCAGCTTTAACCTGTGCTGCAGTAATGCTAGGTGCCTGGCATTCCTCCGGTATTGTGATTGGTCCTTTAGGGAGAGAGAGAGAGAGGGGTAAAGTTGGCACTGAATCTGTTGGCCAGTATGTTGGCAATATCTGTTAGCTCAGTATAGGAGGTACCATTGTGCAGTATCTCAGAGCAAACCTGAGTATTGCTGTGGAGATTCTTGATATAACTATATAAAGCTTTGTTGTTGTTTTTAGTGTCTGCCACAATTCTGCCTTCATAGCTGGCTTTAGAGGTTTTGATGAGGGATCTTAACTTTTTGTTGAGGCTAATAAGGGAGTTTTTCCAGTCTTGGGACTTCACCTTTTTCTACAACAGCTTCCTCCTTCTTTTGTAGAGATTATTAATGGTAGGGGACCACCAGATTGGCTTCCTCTTTTTGGAGGTTGGTTCTGTTGGGTATGGCTAGTTCTATGCATTTATGTACATGTTCGTACAGTGCATTGGTGTATGATTTGGCAGTCATGCATCTATTTTCCATTGACATGGGTGCCGTGAAGTTAGCCACCTCTGTTTTTAGGAGCTCAAAGTCAGCTTTGGAGAAGTTTTTCCTTGGTAGTTACCTTTGGAGGGGTTATGGGTGAGATGTGAATTTCCATGGTGATTAGTTTGTGGTCAGATCTAATCAGGGAGGAATTGACTATTTGGTGTAGAGCAACGGTTGCCCATGTTAGTAATAACCAGGTCAAGGATGTTGCTTCCTTTAGTGGCAGTAAGAATGACCTGGTCCAAGGCATTGGAATTGATGAATTCCGGGAAGCATTGGGCCAGTGTACTTGTGCATGAGTAGTTTTCCCAGTTGATGGAGGGGTAGTTGAAGTCACCTAGTATGAGAGTGTTGGGTTGGACTCTAATAGTTTCCAGGGTACTTAGAAATATGGAGTGAGAGTCTTGGCACCTGGTTGGGGACCTATAGCAGGCTACGATTTGAATCGCCGTTTTACCCAATGTTAGTTGTACCTGAAGTATCTCAGATGTGTTATGCTGGGCTTCTAGTCTGGAGGTGTGCATATCCTTTATGAGTATGGAAACACCACCACCTTTGGAGCTTCAGTTCATGTTTTGGGGCTGAAATGTATGGAATGAGTTATAGCCTGATAGCGCAGAGGCACTTTCTGTTGCTTTAAACCAGGTTTCAGTTACAGCACAAATGTCGATGTTCTCCATTTTGAGGTGTGCTTTGAGCAAGTGCATCTTGAGATTTAGACTTCTAGTGTTGAGTAGCATAACCCTCAAATTGCATTTATTTATAGCTGTTACGATGAAATTTGGTCTTTGGAACATCACCTAAAAAAGGCACTATAGGGTTGGCAAGAGCCTTAGCCGGTATCTGGAAACCCTGGGGTGATAGATGCAGGCCATCTGTGGCAAAGCTTTGAGGTCAGTCAATCATGTCATCCAAAGAAGACAGATACTGGATCCCCTTAGAATGACACCATAAACTTAGCCAGTTGTTGAAATCAATCATTTTCTACTTGTACTGTGGTAGGATTCTGGGCGACGGTAGGATGCTGCTCAGGGCTAAGGTCATACCTGCCTGGGCCACATACTCCTCCATGTCTCTTTTCATGTAGTCCAGGGGGGGGTGCATCTCAGGTCATTCATACCCACATGGACAGTGACAGAGTCATACTTGTACTTGTTGTGGAATGACCTAATTGCATGTGTTATGTGTCAGATTCTGGCACCTGATAGACAGCTGACTGTTACCTTCTCCTTATTCAACCTAGTGAGTGGGACATTGGTGTGCCTCACTATTGAGTCACCTATGATTAGTGTATTGGGCAAGCTGTTTTGCCTTAGGGGCTTAGGTTGAGGGGCACACTGTATAGGTGAGCTATGTGTCTTGTGGTTTGTGCTGTGTTGTGGTGTTCAAGTGGATTTCTGCCTTGGAGGTCTCTGCTATTTGGGTAGATTTCTTTTGAGAGCTTCTGTGAAGGTGGGTGTGTGGTTTGTGTTTTTATGTGAGACCTGTGATGGTGGGTATTCTGGAGGGCTATGTGTCGCATGTGGTATGGTGCAGGTGTTGACCTTCATTTGACCAGCTATTCCAGTCATGGCTTGAGAGTGCATGGCTTCCAGTTTGGATATATAGATGCATCTCTCACAAGTCTGAGTGTTGGGATGTAAGAGGAGAGGGTTGTCTGCACACATGAGGCAGTTGCTACACTATCTCAAATGCCCAAGTTCACCAGGTTAATAGGAGAAAGCACAGGGAACTGACCTTTAGACATGCCAGGAGGGATGGTCATTATTACTAAGTACTGGAGCTGTTTTCTTATATATTCCTTTTACAGGCAAAGATGTCACTAAAGGTACCTGAGTCTGTACACAGCACTGCCAAACACTTGAAGGGAAACTAATACTTAGACCGTGAAAATTTAAGGATGAAGTATTTAGGCAGGTATTCTGAAGTTAGAGAGAAATCCAGCAGTAGTTACTGAAAAATAAAGAATTAGCTTGTCAAGAATGATGAAAAGAGGGGAGTCGCATGAATGGCTACTGCCTAGTTACTACTAATGCTGGTCTCAGCACATCTTCAGTCTGTTGGGATACAATACTGCTTTGCATCTTCTCTCACCAGTAGCAAAATGTTAGCACCAATCCCAAGAAGAGAAGCAGGCCACGGCCTGTTTGGTGATCCACAGTCTTGTCCCAGATGATACAACGATCTGCTATCCTGTAGCCTTTTTCTGGTAGATGCCTCGATTAGCAACCAGACCAATCAGGTACATTAAGCACAGACACTCACTCTCTAACTAGAAAGAGTCAGGAATCAATGCACTCTGCTCCTACTCTCACCAGGATCAGAATATAAGCACAGATTCCAAGCTGGTATCTATAAAGCAGTTATTAAGCTTTCTAGTGATCAGCAGTCTCCAGGAAATAATGTAACTGCACTCCTTCTCTCACCAGGAAAAAAACAGAAGCACTAATCCCAAGATGACTACTGAGAGGCAGAATGTGGGCTCTCCAGTAACTGGTGGTCTTGCAATAGATGCTTAAAGATAAGATGAAAAAAATGGTTTGTCCTAAACATTGCAGTGTGCACTTGAAGAGTTAAATATGGAAGAAGGTAACGTAAGTTTTACTGGTCTAAAAAGTTAAGTTTTAGTGGATTGCCACTATTTTTAAAACAGCAAGATAGATTAAAAGGGAGTGGTCACTTTTGTATTCTGGTACAATGGAATACAGTAGGATGGCCAATAAATGTAAATAGCTGAAGGGGAGTGATTTCACAAAATGATAATTTTGTGCATACTCACACCACCCAGTAAAAGCAGAGAGGAAATGAGATATTTGGTCAAATTAACATAAGGGGCAGGCAACTAGAAAGACAGTGGTGTTTAAGAACATAACAGTAACCGGGTGGCAGGGTGGGAAAAATGTCTGTCTGACTCACAAGAGACAGAGTTGTGGTCTCTTTCCAGGTTTTAATATGCAGTTAAAAGCAGAATACAAGTAAAACACAGTGTAAAGAAAACAAATCACAATATACAAAATAGAAAAAGGCAATAAAGTAATACAAAATACAACAAATAAAAAGCAAATGAACTATGCTACAGTTTCTTTACATTTAATTTGAGACCATTGTCCATGCACCGACTGTTAACATGGTCTAAGCCATGCTGCAGCAGTTGTGAGTCATCTGAAGATTGAATAACAACTTAGTTAAACTTAAGCCAGAAGTGCTTGCCTGAAGGTTTGAGAAATTTGTGTCAAATAGGAAACGGCACAAAAGTGAGCCTTATGGCACATTACCAGTAACTGTTTTACTTTTAGAAGTGGTACCTGCTACTCTAACCACATGGGTTCTGTCAGATAACCAGTTAACTATCCATCACACAATATAAGGATTTATATTTAGTTTACAAGTCAATAATGTTCCATGGGGAATAGTGTGAAATGCCTTGGCCAGGTCCAGATATGATGCATGTGCTGCATAACCATGACCCACTGCTTCAGTTATCTTTTCAAAGAAATTAATGAGGTTAAAGAGGCAGGACCCTCCTTTAACAAAGCCAAATTGATGAGGGTCCAGAGAGATTTTCATTTCAGTGTCCAGATTAATGAAGTCTGAGGTAATGTGCTCTATCCATGCTTATATGAGTCTAGTGAGACTATTGGGCCTATAGTTATCAGGGTCTGTCATTAGGCCAACCATGTGTAATTGGATTACAACAGCTGTTTTCCATGCTTCAGGAAAGCAAACAATGGAGAAGTTTAGATTAAAGAGTTTAATTAGAGGCTCAGAAAGGCCATATTTAAACTGATAATCAGGCAACCTGGTATACTATCAGGGCCCATGGATGAATTATTCTTAGTTTTTGAAAGGGCTGAGTGAACTTGCTCCATAGTAATTAAAGGGTTGTCTAGTATTGTGGAACCTGGGGGATATGTATAACTGAAGGTGGAGTAAAATTTGCACTAAATTGCTTAACTAGGATATTAGCTATTTTGTTTGGGTCAGAGAGTGTAGTATTATTGTGGACTAGCTCCAAACACTGTTGGGTGTCAATTCTTAAATTACTGACATAGTTATAAGCAGGTCTATAGTAAACATTCAAGCAGCACATTTTTTCCCTACATTGGCATTGTTCAGCTGTCTTTTTAAATGATTAGGAAAGGCATAATGTACTCTCTTTTTTCTAGGCACAAGTGGATATTTAAGCATTGTATCTAACATCTGTAACTCAGTAACTTCTGACAAATGTCTACTGCTAGCCTGAGACCCTGAGTAATTGCAAAACCTGTGTTGGACAAATAAAAGATACTGCATTTCATCTGTGTTCCCATGTGTCGTGTTAGTGGGGTCTATGTTAGAACATTGAAGTTTTAAAACTTTAAATGTTCTAATATTGACCCCTATTCAGCAAATGCTAAAAATAGTGAAGCTGCTGAACACTGAATTCTTTCCTAGGGAAAGAATACGGTTGGCCGGTTCTGTGGCTTCGCTATTTTCAGCGCTGTGGTGGAAAGTTACGGGTTGGGTTCAGGTAAGTGTGCAATTGTGTGTACGTTAGGGTTGGGGCATGGGTTAGGTGAGTTAGGGTTAGGGCGCGGGTTAGGTGAGTGTGCGATAGTGACGGACCTTAGGGTTAGGGTTTGGGTTAAGGTAAGTGGATAGAGAGTAGCGTATGTACAGTTTAGTGTAGGGTTAGATATAGGATTTTAAGTGTATGTGTGTGGATTGATTTTTTTTGGTGTGCTTGTGTTATATGCATGTGTTTTGGAATAGAAAAATTTTCCTTGGGAAAAAAATTCGCTGTTCTGAATGCTTGATATTTTGTGGTTTAGATATTTTAGGTTCGATGAAATAGCGTTCACTATTTTCATCTTTCGATAGCATGATATAAATGCTGTTAGTGCACCAACAAGGTATTTTTTTAATATTTCTACCATGTTTTGCAACTCATTAGAGAAAGAGCAGAGGGACATTGGTTTGTAAATCACACTGACTGGGCAATTTGTGACACCCTTCCCTGATTAGTCTAGCTATTGTTTCCATGGGAACCTTTTAAGTTTAAATCTCAGCACTCTCTTATGCTAAGCTATTGAACATGGTACTTACTGCATCTACCAAGAGAAGACTGCAATAAGCCTACAGACTCCTGATCACTGGAGATCCTGTAATCTACTTCTCAGCGACTGGCTTAGGATTAGTAATGTTTTCTCTCCTGGTGAGCTAAGAAACACAGTGGACCAGTTCATAGCTATGTGCAACTGTGTTGTGATCAACACATTGTAGCCTGGTAATACATACAGGTGAAGCACTAGTTTTAGTCAGCATTTGTTTAATTTTTCCAATACAACCAGTACTGCATCTATCATCATGGTCTCATAGGCTCACAGGTGAGTACTTGGCTAGCTGCCCTTCTAGGCCATTTTAAGATTACTCCAAAAAACACCAAATGCTCGAAAAAGCAAAAAGGAAGGAAACTAATACTAGGATGATTATAACTCCATTTAGTAGCCCGTTCTGGTACCTCGGCAATTCGCCTTCAGTGGAACAATTTAAGATATACTAACATCCTGTATAAATAGTCACATAAATTAGCTCTTCAGCCTTAATTGGCTGTAATTACATTTACTTAAAGTGCAAATGCACAAACAGTACTAATATACCCACACATATTAAATGTATATTACAAAATGTTAAATAATAAGCTGTATGCTGAACTGAATAACTTAAAAAAATTTTAAGACTAGCCAGTTTTCTCAAAGTGAGAATCCAAACCTGTACTACATGACTGTTAGAGAAGTGCATTAACCATTAAGCCAATCCCCAACCTTATATCTTGCCCACAGTTCTTACCTTGTCAGCCTTTTACTTCTAGGAAATTTGAGGTATTGTAACAAATGCCACAACTCTTTACTTCTAGTTCACTCTAGTTGAATGTGCAAGAATGGCCAATATGTAGTTTGCAGGCTTGCCTCATGCCAAAACCCAGTGCAGGTAAGCAGCCAACATTACACCCTACAAACATATGCTGAAACCAGAACTATAGTTAGGCCATATGGCACCCATTACCCTTTTCTGAAATAGAAGTCCCCTTCAAACTGAAAGGTCTTTCTCAAACATGAAGACCAAAAAATGTAGCAAACGGTTTTCTGTGGATAAATCTCCTACACACTGAGCACTTCAGCTGTGACCACAAGTGCAATACTATAATTCATTCCTGAATCTGCATTGTCCTTCCTTCTTCATAAAGCAATGCCTTTACCATCCTTCCACACTATTGACACCTGTTAACCACACCACCTAACAGCTTGCATGAGGTGTAGCTGTTTCCTTGTCCCATCCTAGTTATGGCTTTGGCTGAGACTGACAAAACATCTCAGCCTAAGCCTTCAAAGCTCTATTGTAGCAAACCTCAGCTGCCCAATGATGCACACAAATCTCTTTTCACACTAATAGTTAAGGATCACCAAAATGTAAGGTATGCTCCCTTAGGTTCCATTGGCATACAGAATCATGGGGTCCTTGTTAATGATGATTTGATAGCTAACCATACCAACACTGGACAAGGACAGGGTCACAGCAAGCTGCCTGTTTGGTACTAGGATTGCAGACATTACAGGAGTACTCATTGTCCTAAATATGAGTATGACTTTATAGCTGTCAATACAGTTATGAATAATTTTCAGTGTTTCACCTTGGGGAAGGTGCAGAGAGTCACTACTGAGATGTACTCTCATGACACCAAGGAAGTAAAGCTACTGGTGCTGAACAGTATTCTGATGCCACCAAGAATAATGCAAAGGCAAAATAGCTGTCTTTGACAACTGTATTGCTTACTAATGCATTCCAAGGAGAGCCAGTTGGTGCCTGTCTGGGATGAGGTGGTAAGCACAGCTTCCACTTACTGGTTGTCACCTTCCTTGTTCCCAAAATGCCTTTTTAGGCAACATTCAGTTCATGAGAATACGCAATTCAGAAATTCAAATTCAGACAATATCAAGACAGCACTACTCAATGCTAAAAGCTTGAACAGTGAAATGTTTGAGCTTGAGACCTTCCCTTACATTGAAGTTATAATTCATGCATGATGATATAGTGGATCTTCCAGCAGTCCATGGTAGCTCTCACTAAAGCTGTCTACCATATCTTTGCCTGTTCTGCATCCCCTTCTGAGTCCACTGATTATGTAAGTCAAATCAAAAAGCCTTTCATCAAACTAAATACACATATATACATCTATCAAAAATATGTTCAGAGGTCCCTCAGCTTTATTAATGCAAATTCCCCTTGATTAATTCTTCCCCCTTCACATTGGGGTGCTAATCTTTATTATCTTGTCCTCATCAACTTCTCCCATTCATTTGGTAACCCCATACCTCATGACTGTCCAGATTTTCACAGAATGTCCAGATTGTTGTCTCTTATTTTTGGTCTGTTCTTCATAAAATTTGGGGTTTTGTGGCAAATCAAAGAGGACCGCAGTCACTAAATAATACTAAATAGTGACAGTCATTTGAGTTTCAGACTTCATATCATTAAAAAGAACAGGAGGAACTATTGTCCAACAATGACCAAAACCAAGAAAAGGACAGTAGTAAGAAGCACTCCACCACTTGTGGCTGTAAAATTAAACTCATAGATTTATTGTACTTTAACACAAAATAAAGAAACAGCGTTTTCGTCCAAGTATTCCTCAGACTTCATCAGATAGACACTATATTGAATCAATTAAACATATATATATATATATATATATACACACACACTTGTAATTAATCCAATAAACTAATGAAAAACAAGTACTAATATTTAAAAGGGAAATAACCCATAATATTTAGTGTAAACATAAAATAAAATACATATGCTACAACAAGACTCAAATGCTGTATTAAAAACCTTACTAATGTTTTCTTGTACATAAATGAATCTAGCAAAATAATTTGGTAAAAAGAATCATTAATCCAATATAATACCAAAATATAGAGGCTATAAATCATGAAGCCATGGGTGTATTTTTTTATATTCCTAATTAAATCTAAATGTTTCAAACAACTCACAGTTTTGCCAACCTGAGTTTTAAAAGTGGTGTCAAGGAATGTTATCAATGAGGCCTGGGGCCTTATTAGCCTGAAGTACCACTTGCCAAAAAGCTTCTCTTTAAGCCAATTTAGCTTCCCATGGTCCCCCTCTCAATTCCTTTTGTACTTTTTCAATTACAAAAAAAAACAAACTTAGCCTCAGGACATAGGGCAAGCTGTCTAAATAAAGCATTATAGCTGTTTTTTTTACTAATACTGTTCATATGCTCATATATCCCACGTTTAAGTTGTCTCTCAGTTTTCCCCACACAAAAACTTTGACATATACTGCAAATAACTAGGTAAACCACCCCACAACTATTGCAGTTAAAATAACTAGGGGAAACCAAAACTTTTTGTTTGGTGCTAATCAAAACCTCTTCCTTTTGTATAATATAGGGGCACTGTTTACAAGTGCCACACTTTCTTTTGTGTGAAGGGGGGAACTCATAATTGTATTTTTTCCAGCAGATTTTGTTATATTCTGGCCTCTTCTAAAAACCACCTTGATGGATTTATTTTTAAGGTTGGGTAAATCTGAAATCAAAAAAATTTTTACACTCATTTTCAACAATAGCCCTAATATGGTATGCATTACCACTAAAATTGGTAATAAAAGATCTGTTATAACTTCCGTCAGTCTGGCCAAGTGCTCCATGTTGATTAGAAAAATCAGTACCCCTACCCAGAATTGGTTTGTATTTATCCTTCCTACCCTGCGATACTTCTTGTTGGATTTTGTTAATTAAATCCTCAGGGTAACCCCGTTCCAAAAACATTCCCTTAAGGAGGGAACATTCAATTCCAAAATAAACTTCGGCCAATGTCATACGACTTGCATGCACATATTGACCTTTGATAATCCCTTTCTTCTGAAAGAAAGGGCGAGCACTTATAAAGCTAATATATGTGTTGGAATAAGTAGGTTTTCTGTAGACAGAAGATTTGAAACCTTGTTCTTGTTTGCTAATTAAGACATCTAGGTAGTTCATTTGATCAAAAGTGGTCTTGTAGGTAAATTTGAAAAATGTAGTAGTTTGGTTAATATAGTGGATAAATTCATCCAGTTCATCTAGTCCACCTGTCCAAAAAATGCAGATGTCATGCACAAACCTAGTATATAGGTTCCACTTATGTACATATTCACTATTATGCAAGATTTTTTTCTCCCATATGGATACTACTATATCTGCAAAAATGGGGGCACAACTGGTCCCCATTGCCACCCCAGTCTCCTGTTTGAAGAACTCACCTTCAAAATACATAAAATTGTTTTTCGAAACAAGATCCGCTATTTCCAAACACATAAATATGTCATTCTCAGTAGCACTAGAGTTACCCCTGAGAGCTTCCTCAAACCAGGCCAGTCCAGTCTCATGAGGTATTACTGAAAATAAGTCAACTACATCGACTGTAACAAAAATTAATCCCAGTGTATATAGATCAGTAGTAACCTTACTCAAGAATTCCCATGAATCCTTAAGTAGGTAAACTTTCCTCCCTCATAACACCTTAAGCTTCCAGTCAAGTAACTTGGCTAAAGGTGCAATATTAGAACCTTCAGAAGCCACAGTGGGTCGAAGGGGGGGGGTCCCTTATGCACTTGTGGATCTTGGCTATCCCAAAAATTGAGGGAACCCTTGGGGAATCATTCTCCAAATATTGTTGAGTTCTAAAATCTATAACCCCTTGATCAAAAAGATCCTTAACTGCTAAATCAATTTTCTCATATGATAGGTTAACCTCATTGATGGAGACCTTGCTGTATCTACTACCATCATTAAGGATTGAAAACATCTTGCCTTCATATATAATTTTATCCATAAGGATGACCCCCCCCCACCCTTGTCGGGTTCCATAACATTAATAGATGAATCAGAACACAATTGTTTCAAAACCTGCCTCTGTTTAGTGTCCAGATTCGAGTGGACCCTGTTGTTTTCAAACACTCTCCTGATTTCATTTTCCATAACTGATTCTAGATTTTTAAGTTGAGGGTGTATGGGGGGATTAAATACACTGTTTTTCTTAGGTGTATCAGAATCCAACCTGGTAGACTGATTTCCAAAAATGTTCTCCAAATTCAATTTTCAAATAAACATTTTTAAATCAAAAATAACTTGAGTCAAGTTACTTTCCTTGATGGGAACAATTTTGAAGCCCTTGACAAAAAGGTAAAAAAATTCATTAGTAATTTCATACTGACTATAGTTAAAAACATGGAAACCACATCTTGAAGCAATTTGAACATTGTCATCCACTTCCACATATTTGATAACATTTGAATCTAATACTGATAATTCCTGAACCCCCCTCCCTCCTGAAAATGATTTTCCCTGTAAAAATGGTTAGAATTGGAATTTTTTATTTTGTTACGCAATCTATCTGATCTACGGGGTAGAGGTTCTTGATAATTATCATAAACAGTTTTCCCTACTACATTAGCTGAATTATCACTAACTCCACCTTGTTGGTTAATGTTAGAATGTACATTGCCCTCCACACCAACAGGTGCATAAGACTGTTTAGGTTGGGGATATTGTCTACCCTCTTGATATTCCCTAATGTCCTTGTCCAATTTTGTATACTTTCTATTTAAAATTTCATCACATTTCCTGTCAATAAGGTTCCTAATGTCATGTCAGAGGTCTCTTAGCTTTATTAATGCAAATTTCCCTTGATTAATTCATCCTCTTCACATTGGGGTGCTAATCTTCATTATCTTGTCCTCATCAACTTCTCCCATTCATGTGGTACCCCATACCTCTCAACTGCCCAGATTTTCACAGAATGTCCAGATTGTTGTCTCTTATTTTTGGTCTGTTCTTCATAAAAATTGTGGTTTTGTGGCAAATCAAAGAGGACTAAAGTCACTAAATAATACTAAATAATAACAGTCATTTGAGTTTCAGACTGCATATCATTCAAAAATATTTAATAATAGAAATATGTCATTCTAGCAACTTTCTAAGTTTATAGGAGGAATATTTTTGTTCTGTCCCTATTTTTGGGCCTTGGTCCCCTCATTATTTCTGGCTTTGTCCAGATTTCTTGTTTTGAGAGGTTGAGAGGTATGGGTAACCCTAATGCCATTGCCTACTTGAGAAAATCTTGGAAAATCTGACCATGTAGCAGACACTTTTTATTTTAAAACACACCAAGAAACCCAACACATCCCTATAGTGTTTCATGATTATTCCACAACAAACCTCCTACTACTACTTAAGGACCTCCTTGACAATTGTAAATCAGCTTTAAATGGTGAAGTTCTCCAAATAACCCATTACATGATGCCATGGTACACTCCTCTGAATTATATTCCTTTATGGGTAGAGGTAAATCAAAGAATCCCATCTGTTATAAAAATAATACTAAATTGAGAAATAAACTAGTATTTCCCATTTAAACAAGCTTTACAATAAACACTTCAAGCTGTCTACAGCAGATTTATACTCTTCCATTTTAAAGGGACTTGCAGTAACACCATCTAGGAGTACAAGGACAGTTATGACCTCAGTGTCACTATAAACTCTAATGATAATTACAAAGCTTTATTCAGTTACATTATGAATCTTAGCAACAGTAGCCATTAGTGAATCAAATTTATCTCCAAAGGAGACACCCACTCTGATCCCAAAGCTGGTTGATAATATCATATCAAAGAAATTCAGGTTAATTTTACTTGCACAACCCAACCATATGTTACTGCCACTACCAGCACTCCTCAAATCACCTTGAACCAGGTTATACCCACATTATTCAAAACCAAACAAAATACCAGCTCCATGGAGCAGTGTCAAGCACCAATTAGCTAAGCTAGTTTTAAATCTCTTCAGTCTAAGTCTGCCCATAGGATAATTCCTTAAAATTTTAGAAACAGTAATAATGGTATCGTTTCACAAAGGTAGCCCAATGACAACCCCCCAGAAACTATTTTCCTAATAGTCTAGCAACTGTTACCTGAAAAGTTAAGCAGCACATAAATGCTAAGATGATAAACACTGACTTAAGTAACCTTAAAACCCTGGACCCTAGCCTGTCTGGATTTGTAAAAGACTAGTCACACCTGTTAAACTTCATCAGTTTTTTCAACAGGGTCAGCAAGTCCATGGATGGGAGCATGACTTCACATACTGCTTGCCTTGACCTCACCAAGGCCAATGCCATCATTCCACATGCTGGTGTCATAGATGAACTCTCCCAGTGTAACACAAACCCATGTGTAGTCCACTGGATAGCCAATTGGTTCTCTGACTGAACCAACATTGTTAAGGTAGGTTGTTACAATAGGGATTCAATGGGGCTGTTTCACAGGCCTCCTGCTATGCTGCATCTTCATTTCATAAGTGAAAGTAGATGTCAAGAGACTGTGGTTAACTAAGTTTACTTGGACTACAAACTGGATGCAATTCTCATATCCTCTTCAAACACGCTAATGCTGTTGCAGGACGTGAAACAACCAGATGCCTGGTTTGTCTGTAATGGTTTCAATTTAAATGACAAAAAATGCAGCATGGTTAGTTATGTTTATGAGTGACATCAGTCACTGTTCTTACTACATTGCTTGTAACCCTCTCAAAACAGATACAGTTATCTGACACTTTCATACCTATATTAATAGCAATATTTTGATCACAACTTCTCAGTTGTGGTTAGGAAGCCCTAAATAACTCAGCTAAACTGTAGGGATGTCTCATCTAGGTCCCATGCAGTCTAACTCGTAGGCCAGAATAAACTGTCCCTTTTGGAATGTACCATACAAGCACCCTGACCAAGTTAAATGTCCCCAAAGATTTCTAACCAAGAAATTGTTTGGACTACACAATCTAAGCTGCCTTTAAAGACTAAAAGACAAACCTTTCATATGGACTCATTAGAGTTGATCTTTTGAGTACTGAAATTCTCTTGTCTTTTTGACCTTCTCCAATTTTACAGAGGCACTAATCTATTTAACACTCTGCTGAAGACGTCAGCCTCCACTGCAAGATCAACAACACCTGCTGGTGTGACATTTTTGTATCTCAGCACATTGTCTCTCATTGGAATAAACTCCTTCTACATCTCAAACAAAAGAATAACCCTTATCAACTTTTAATAAGTTTTTGTCCTCTCTGCCCATCAGTTATCAGAGACCATCGGCCCCTTTCTGGCCAGCTAGACCATTCAGTCCCCACCACTTGGATGACAGCCAAACAAGAAGGCCTTCCATTTCAACAGCCATTAGGGGAAATTTTAGGATTTTCTTTTTTTTTTTTTTTTTGTAGCCCAACTGTCCCTGCAAATGCCTGGGTTCCAGAGCTGGTGGGGGACATGTAATGCACTTCCACGATGGATGCTGCCAGTGAAGAGTTCCAACCCCTCCACTTAAGTACAGAAAGTGGTCATCCTGATTTCCCTTGATCAAACTGCACTTCCCCATGTGCTCCCTGAGCACTCATTACCCTCCCTTCCCACATAGAAAGGCAAACAGAGCAAGCCCCTTCATTCTTATTCTTCCTTCTCTGCCTGGCTTCTCAAGTGTTGGGACTGTTAATCAAATGCAGGTTACCTGGAGCACAGTAAGGGCTCTGCCCCTCTCAGCCATGTAGTCAGGTTCAACTGTACCTGACAATTAGAAAGCAGACCATAAATTCATGCTTGGAATGTATGCACACTATTTTCTTACTGGGGGAGATATATTGTCAATACCATGGGATGGCATACTTATCCTCAATGACCTTTCAGCCATAAGCCTATGATTCTATGAACCCATCATGGCTGGGTTACATTTGATGGCATAGTTATCCTTGATGACCTTTCATTCATAAGCTTAGTATGAGCCTATGATTCTATGACCCTATCATTGCTGGGTTACATTTGATTTTTAATTTCTCAAGGTTAATGAGTTATTCCTAATGTTCTCCATGTTCATTAAGGGAGTGCTGTAATAACCAGTTCATAGGTTCATAGGTAGGTACTAGGCTATCGGCCCTAGGGCCTATACCAGCCTAGCCAAAAAGGTACCCTGGCTTTCCCCACCCAAGAAAAGTATTTTCCTTTGCCCCTGTCACAGGGTGATCCCGGGGTGAATTTCCTATTTCCCATCCAATCATAAAGATTTTTCTTGAAGAGCGCTAATGAGGAGCTTTGTTTGATATAGATAGATAGGTAATTTGTTCCAGAGTATGGGAAGTCTCTGAGACTGGAATCTATCCCTCCAGAATGTTCTGTTTATTGTAGTGACAAGGTGTAGGTCCCTAGAGTGTGTAGCTCAGAGGGATTGGGATTTATTTAAGTGGAACATGTCCAACAGCTCTGGGTTTGACATAGCTTTGTATGTTAGGCAGAGATCTCCTCTGAGTAGGCGACATGTGATGGAGTAAAGTTGGAATTTTTTTTTAGATGGTCTGCATAGGGCATCTGTTTGAGGCTGGTAGTCCTCTTTGTGAGGTATTTCTGTGGCCTTTCCAGGTGTTGTAGATGTCTTGTGAGGTACATACCAAAAGGGGCATTGTACTCTATAATGGGTCTAATGAGTGACGAGTAGAGGGGAACAATGACCTCTTTTTTCCTGGATGAGATACCTTTTGTGATGAGGTGTGCCATGTAGAAGGATTTCCTGACTACTGTGGTGATGTGATTATCAAAGGAGAGACTACTGTCCATCTGTGTCCCAAGTTACATGGTAATCTCATCGTGCTTATGGTCATCATAGAACCTGTTATCTTTCCCTTGGTGGTCTGTGTTAATTGACTATGTGAGATTATCAGAGATATTAATAGACACTCCCCCACTGGTTTTATTAGGTCTGAAGGAGAAAAATACTTTATATGTTAGAATATTTAAGATGCTAGTAGTGTACTTAATGTTTATCCTACACTCCACTGAGTGTGATTTATTTGAGTGCAATTAATTTAATTTATTTTCATCATGGTTTATTAAAGTTGCCTTCAATTGTATTATGCAAGCTGGTGGTACAATGCAGTATTTCACTTTTTTCCACTGTTGTGCAGTATTGGACATGGTGGTATATGTGATGTCCGGTTACTACTCCACCAGACTGCCACCAATAATGTGACATCTGGTTAATATCCCACCAGACTGTCAGCAATAATGTGATGTCCGGTTAATATCCTACTGGACTGCCAACAATAATGTGAATTCCCCCACTTAAAACCTGGGTCAGTAATTAAGGAACCTCAATCCTCACTACTGATTCCAGTGTGGGAGCATCACAGAAAACACCAGAGCACACAAGAGTAAAATTCCACAATTTCCCTTAAGACCACAACAGGAACATGCTCTGTTTCTAGGACTGGACTATATACCCCTCTCTACCCCAAGTGTATTCCCTTAATATACACTTCAGAGCAAGGTTTTCCAGTTTAAGACCTCTGACTCACTCACACTCAAAATAAATTTAAATCTCACACGCTCTATCACTTATGGGAAGCCTGACACAGATTTACAGCTGTGTCCCCTCCTCAATACAAATGGTAAATGCTGCCACTAGAGTCAAACATGTCTACATGCCCTTCAAAGGGTGATCAATTATTAAAAAT
This sequence comes from Protopterus annectens, assembly GCF_019279795.1. Classification (NCBI taxonomy): domain Eukaryota; kingdom Metazoa; phylum Chordata; order Ceratodontiformes; family Protopteridae; genus Protopterus; species Protopterus annectens. The sequence continues at coordinate 609,362,787 of NC_056750.1, read as the reverse complement.
CAAATATCAAAATAATTGATAGCTATGACCAGGGGAGTATCAAACAGCTCTAAGCACTCTCTAAACTCTAAAGAATGCACTGATTGTCTAGCCACAATGTAAAGTAATGAAAAACATTTAATAATAAGTAAAATGATTAAATAGAATGTAAATCAATAATTTTCAATAAACACTAGAATTCAATCACCAGAAATATAAAAATTAAACTGTAGGATAGAAGTCCATCATTTTAGAAAACTATATCTAAATAACTAAACTTTCCTAATCTAACCAGAGAATACTGTCCCTGGTCTAATTTAAAACATAACAGCAAGGCAAAGACAGGCTTACAGTTTTTGGTGAGTCCTTTTTCTTGGGTATTCACTTCACAGCACTATAACTGACTGCATCTCTTAACTAACTGCCCTTCAACTGGCTTCAGCAGTCTCTTTTATAGTCCAGGTTAACAGTCGCAGCTGTCTTATTTTAAAAACAACAATCAGCTGTTTGAAAAAGTTATTTTTCCTGTCAATCATCTGTTCAAATAATCACCTAGCAACCAGGAACATTCTAATGACATCACCTACTGATTGGCTGATTCTCCACCGACAGTTTGTACTTTAGAATCTCCCTCACAAACATATGCAATTAGAAATGTATCGAAACACTGACAGATTATGTAAACATTTTGTATAAACATGGAGATACTCAACATTTTTAAAAACTTTACATTTTTACAATTAGACATGTTGGCATACAATAAAAGTTAATCTGAGAATATACACAAATCTCCTGCCAGACATGCTAACAGAGATGACAGTGTTTTCACTTTCTTCACATCCCCCCCCCCTTATGACTCGAGCACAATTTTGAAGTGACCCTTCAAAACCGACGCTTGAAAATATGGATCTTTCTGGGAATATTAACCCTCTCCTCTCCTTGACAATCCATCCGCAATGGCATTATTAACCTCACTGTGATGTTGTATGGTCATACCATATGCTTGCAGTCCTAGACTCCACCTCAGTAACTTGGCATTTTGCTTATTGACCCCATTAAGCCATGTTAAAGGGTTATGATCTGTGAGTACAGTGAATTTTCTCCCATAAAGATAGGGCTGAAGCTTTTGCAATGCCCACACTATGGCTAAACACTCTTTCTCCACGGCTGCATAACACTCCTCTCTAAGTTGGAGTCTACGGCTCAGATATAGCACTGGGTGCTCTTCTCCTTTTGTAGAAACTTGGCTAAGTACAGCTGCCACCCCATAATTTGAAGCATCTACTTGTACAATAAATTCTTTATTGTAATCTGGGCTGGCTAACACAGAGGGTCCTGCCACAATCTCTTTATGTTTTTGGAATACCTGTTCACAATCTGTGGTCCACGCTACCTTGTCCAGTTTATTCTTCCTAGTTAGGTCAGTAAGGGGTGCAGCTATGGTACTGTAATTGGGCTCAAATTTCCTAAAGTGCCCTGGTGTTCCTAGAAATGCTCTCACTTGTTTCTTAGTAACAGGAACTAGCCACACTTGAATAGCTTCCAACTTGAAAGGTTCTGGCCTAATTTTACTACTTCCCACTATGTATTCTGAGTTAGCGGCCTCTGCCATACCCACTTGACACATTAGGTTTGATGGTTAATCCTGTCCTACTTAATCTAGCCAAAACCTCCCTAACATGTTGATCTGTAAATACCTGTAGCATAGTCTTCAGTGTAGAGTTTAACCTCTCCACAAGACCATTAGTCTGGGGGTGGTAGGAGGTGGTCTTTAGATGTTTAACCCCACAACAGTTCCATAGACAAGTCAGAAGATCTGACATAAAGTTGGCACCTCAGTCAATCAGTATTCCCCATGGAAAGCCTACTCTGCTGAAGATTTCTAGCAAAGCATTTGCCACCTTCTCTGCCTCAATAGATGACAGAGCCACCACCTCAGGATATTTGGTAGCATAGTCTACTACCACCAAGATGTATTTCTTTCCTGTAGAACTTAGAGTACTCAGGGTCGCACAATATCCAGGGCCATTCTCTGAAATGGCTCTTCGATAACAGGCAAAGGCATTAACGGAGCATTAGCCTTGTCCCCTGCTTTACCAACTTTTTGGAACTTTTCAAAAGTCCTACAATATCCTACCACATCCCTAACAATCCCAGGCCAATAGAAATTTTACATAATACATCTGTTAGTACGTCTTATGCCCATATGATCTGAAAAAGGAATGTCATGTGCTATGGCTAAAAGTGGCAGATGGTAAGCTCTAGGCACTACCAACTGCTGTATCACTTCACCTTCTAGCCCATCTACAGGAGTCTACTCTCTATATAGCAAACGTTTGGTCCAGTATACAGACTCTTCTCTTCCCTGAGCCTCAGGTGCCTCCTTAGCCATCTCCCTCAAGCTTCTGTAAGTTGAGCCTGTCATAACTCTACCTTTGTGACCTTCCCCAGCTCCTCTTCTGCAAGAAGCCTAGTCACTTCCAACAGTTGCACCTCACATTACTCTGGATACCACCACTCACCTCCATCCTTGCAATCACCATAGGGAACATGAGCACCCACCAGCAACTGTGGCTCGCATTCAGACTTACTGCTACTAGATACCAACTTCTCTGAAACAGCCACCATGCCATTCCCAGCTTCAGGTATGAGATCTTTCTGGGTCTCCTCCAGACTACTGGCCCTACATGTCTTTCTCCAAGCCTCACTGCATGTTCACAAGGTACTGTATCATCAAAGTCATTCCCTATTAGGACATCTGCAGGAATATCCTCACCTACTTGCTTCCTTCCTCTTCCACCCTCCCAGTCAAGATGAATCATAGCCTAAAGTATTTGGAACAGGGTCCCTACTTTGACTGGAGTGGACTGCCCAACCAAATACTGCTGTTCTCTAACCATTGCAGGCCTCTCAATGGTTATATCAGTGTCCCTCTTAGCAGTTACCTGTTTACCATCTACTAAGATAGGATATACCTTTTGGTTTTAATTTGGCATCCCAGTTGTTTCTAAACCACTACCACTGGCAGTTTGTCATCCACACTTACTGGCTCCCTCACATTCTGTTTCTTGCCTTGCCTCGATGGACATTTGACTGCTATGTGACTTCTCTGGTTACACTTGAAACATCGCTAACCTTGTACTTGGACTAGTAGTTTCCCCAGTTAGTGGTGTACTTTGTTGGAGTGGTTTAGACTGCCCCCATGGGTTCCCTTATGTCCATGTGAAGCACTGGGTATCTCTTTCTTATGCAATGGTTCTTTGCTTGCCAAGTAGAGATCCCAATCCCTTTTCTCCACAATTTGTCTGCAGAGTTACACTTACGGTATGCTAACTAGACTCTCATGTCATCAGGCAAAGTACTGAGGACCTGCTCTCTTACCAAAAGGTCTGCCAGTCCCTCAAAAGTATTGACCTGACACCCACTCACCCATCTGTGAATGTAAGTACTTAAGTCAGCAATATAATCACATACACTTTCATCTGCCTTGCTTCTATGTTCATGAAACTTTCTTCTATATGCCTCAGGTGTAAGTTTGAAACAGTCAAGCAAGCAACATTTTATTTTGTCATAATTCAAACAATCTATATAATTTAACTTTGGTACAGCCTGAGCAGCTTCCATGGAGTAAGGGAGTTAGGAGCCGAAGAAAGAGCTTACAGTTATCATCATATTGTCTGCATACCCTCTCAAAGATATGAATAAAACTGTCAAAGCCTCCACCATCCTGGTAGTGAGGAAAACGTTTACTGACCTTTACAGATTTTGGAGTCCAGTTACTGCCTTCCCCATTACCTCCATGATCCTCTTGAAGGGATTGAAGCTCTATTTCATGATGGCACTGTCTCTCATTGTCCTCAACCTCTAAATGTCTCAGTCTCTCTGCTGATTACAGTTCAAGACATTTGGCCTCCACGTGCAGTTTGTCCTCAGTCTCTAGACATTGCATTCACTCCTCAGTCTCCAGACATCTTGACATCTCATTTGCTCCTTGGCCTCCTGTTCCAATCTCCTTAACTCCAGATGGATTCTCAGGTCCTCTGAAGAAAATGTGGACTGTCCCTTCTCGGCAGGCTGTACATCACCAACACCAAACTAGATATCCTCTGAATGACTGGTCTGAGCTGCAGCTGCAATTAAGATTGAAATCATTGCTTCCTTGGTCAAGTTGGCAAGCACCAAACCACTGGCTTCACACTCCTAGGCAAATGGATCTTTGTCAGCTTGCTAAACTCTTCTGCTGACATTCTTGCCTGCTATCCCTGACTAACTAAAAAAATAAATAAATTAAACTGTGGTGGACAGAAATTCTATATGTTTATCTTGTGGCTGTCAAGAGTGCACACCTTAATGACAACTGCCCACAGGCTAGTGAAATACAATTAAAAATTCCACAAAGCTGCCACCAATAATGTGGCATCTGGTTAATATCCCACTGGACTTTCACCAATAATATGACACCTGGTTAATAACCCACTGGACTGCCACCAATAATGTGATGTCTGGTTAATATCCTCACTGGACTGCAACAATAATGTGATGTCCCCCACTTAAAACCCGTGTCGGTCCGTAATTAAGGAACCTCAGTCCTCATTACTGACTCCAGTGTAGTAACTCTGACACAGATTTCCAGCTGTGTCACCACCCCAATACAAATGGTAAGCTCTGCCACCAGAGCCAGACTGGCCTACACACCCTTCAAAGGGTGATCAGTTGTTAAAAATCCAATATCAAACTAAATGCTAGCTATGACCAAAAGAAGCCAGGCATTCGAGGTGACCTGGGGAGTATCAAACAGGTATAATATTCTCAACAGTCTGGAAAACATCAAAGATACTTCTCTTTTTTATTCATGCATCTGTACCTGTGGCCTAATTTATTTCACTTGTTGTCAATTCTGTATATGTATCACTTTAACTTTGTCTAGAAAAAAGACATTAGAAGTGCCAAATATTCTATAAATCCAGAGCTTTGCACAGAAATGGAAACTATCACCTAAAAGTCTAGCTAGTAGTCTAGGTACCACAAACTATATGGATGTACACCAAGTCCCCCTTAATAGACATCAGTTAAAAAAAAAATAGTGTATGCAGTTATTTTATCCCTAAATTCTTCAATACACAGGGGTTACCTGCCTCAGAGAGGGAAGTGTTGTGTGATGTCACTCAACTTTTCCCTTAGAATGAATTCCCACACTACTTTCCCTCATATGAACAATGGCAGGTGCAACAGCTATTTTTAGTGCACTAAACAATATTGATTATTTTGGACTAAGGAAATTCTTGTTGCTCTGAGTCATTCCTTGACCAGCTAAGTCAACGTTCCTCATCATCAGTTCATTGATGTCAGCTGCATTGTTGTTTGGGACAGGCTGCTTTGCTATCCTTTAGTATGTGCAGATCCTATTAGATTTTTTTTTTACTGGGAATGCCTTATAACATGTCATTTGGATGATGTGTTAGTCTTTTTTACCAGAGGTTGTATAAAATGTTGATTGTTTTACGTAAGAAAATATTTAAGAACTACTGTATATGTTCTATTACAATGAGGTTGCTTGTTGATATTATCATATGTTGAGAGTTTTACCTCAAGCTGTTCAAAATATTTATACCAAGTACATATTAATTTATCTTTTTAGTGTGTGTCGAAGAGTTTCTACAAAGCCTCAAAAAAAACATTGCCTTTTAGGTTTCACAATGGAAGTTATATTGTGCCTGTATTCCTCTTAATTGAGTGTTTGCTACGCAGAGGAATAAAAGAAGGATCTTGTTAATGGTGTGGTTACTGGTTAATATGCTGTGAGTTTCCCATTATACAAGCTAGACAGTAAAATGATTTGTTACATAAGCATATAGTATATACAACCTTTTACTCATTGTATTTCCAGTTGAGACAAACTTTTCCATGCTGATGGCATGCAGTAAGAACCTAGTAATAATCACAAACCAAAAAAAAGGTCCTGCTTAAACCATCATAAATGTGTGCAAGTATTACTCAATATCAGGGATGAAAGGAAAACTCCTGAACTCAGCTGTGGTAAACCTAGCATATGTCACAGGGGTTTAGAATAATACCTTCAAATGTAGCTTAACACATCACAACTTGGAAACTTAGCACAGACATGTATGCACTGTTAAATGAGAAGACATTAAATAATCATTCAATCAAACACAAACACATTTCAATATTAGGTAGATCCACTTCCTGGATTTTGATGTTATGATACAGTACTCAATATGTTGTAATGAGGCTTTTTTTCCCTACATGAAATTTTTACTTTGCTCTTTTATAAAATAATTCCAGACAACACCGGTCTACTTAAGATGCAGCCAATCTATTATTGCTTAACTTATTTTAGTAGTACTTGACAAAAAATGGCACAGTAGTTCTTTATTCTGCAAACTCTGTAAGTGTAATTAATTTTTATTCTGGAAAGTGATTCTCTAAGAGATGACATTTTGTGGTTAAATTAACTGGAATTAACAATCCTTGAATTGGGAAGATTGCAGGTTAACATACTAAAGGAGATGATGCAACAGACTGAGCCAGCAAATGTCTCACTGGCATTGTAGGGAAATATGATGGAGAAGTTGGAAGTAGATGGGAAGAAGGAAGCAGGTGATGATAATAAAGGAGCAGTAGTTCAAGAACATGAGGAAGACAGAGGCAGCAGTGTCAGACAGAGGGCAGAGGAAGATTGAGGAGCTGCTGAGATTATTGTATTTCAAGAGAAAGAATATGCATTTGGGACAGCAGAGAGACTAAACAGAAAGGAAACTTTTGAAAAATAAAAGATAGCTTGGCATTTGAGAAGGAAACCACTGGTAAGAGTTAAATAAAAAATGTTATTTTGCAAGGATTTGATGTTTGGAATGGTATTATTTTACTACTTGCTATAAGGCTCTAGATGTAAGGGCATTTATCCTGTTGGATAATTAATCCTTTTCTGACATACTCTTTGAACAGTTTAAGAGAATAGAGAAGTTTTGTGGATGGTTTGATAAAAACTTCTGTTTTCCATGGAATAACTGTTTTATTCCACACAAAGTGCACTTGATAGAAAGAAAATAACTGTACAGTTTTGATCTTATGATACTGAAAAGCAGAACTGGGTAATTATTTAAAAATGGAATGTGAGTTTGTAAATTATGTAAAAAAGTTTAAACATGAAATAAATGTATGGGCTGGTAGATAAGAAGCAACAGTGCCTTTAAAAGAGAAGATGTAGAAGTGAAATATTAAGCAAGTGCAATTATGTTTGCTGGTTGGAGAGGGGCACTCATGTATTGGGTCAGCAAAAGGCATGTTTTTTTGTGCATCAAATGAAGATTTAGTTAATGAACAGACTTGTGCATAATCTGAGGAATAAAACCACACAAAGAATTGTGTGAATACATGTTACAAATGTAAAAAGAAAGGACATGTTTGGATGGACTATGGAGTAAAAGGGAAAATGAAATGAAAAACTGGATGGACTATGTGGGGAAAGAGGAAACTGATGTGAAAGATATAAATAAAAAAAGAATGTTACAAAAAATGAATGAGCAGCAAATACTGGTGGCAATGAGATAAATGATGATGAAACTGAGATGTTGCTGTAAAGAGGAGAGGAGGATGAGGGTGAAGTTAATGATAATTCTTATTTTATGCAAGAAAAGGAAACAATTGGAAATGGAAATGTTAATGCAAATTTTCTACCAAATAGGATTAACAGTTTACAAATTGATGATATTGGTGGAGAGAAAGAAGAAAATCAGTATGTGACAGAGAGCTAGAAAAAGAAAACAAAGTTACTTTTTAGAGAAAAGAAAAAAGGGAAAAATTAATTTAAAAGTAGTTTCTGTAAATGTGAAGAGTGTAATTAATTATATAGGAAGGTAAATAGTTTTACAATGGTGTAAGAAGGTAAAGACAGATGTAATTTGCTTAGTAGATATAAGGTTATTGGATAAAAAGAAGAAACAACTTGAACTATTACAGAATAAAAAGATAATCTGAAATTTGTGTTTGGAACAATGTCCAAGAATATCAGTTCTGCTCAACCACTCTGACATTAAAATATTAGATAACATATTAGTCAAAGGTAGAGTATCTGTGGAAGATATTAGAAAGAAAATTTCTGTTTTATGGTGATTTCAGTGTATGCATATACAGATATTGAAAAAGAAAAGTCTTGTTTGAACTATTAAAGTCATATGTGATTCTAAATATGGATGTGATAATAGAGGATAAGAACTACAATACAAGCAAAGATAATGGTAATTATATGACAATGATAATGATAATTGCATTTACCTATCCCTGACTACAATGGCTTAGTATGTGTAGGGCTTTTGTGCGGTGGTTATGAGCATTTAATTAGTGACTGCTTCTTTGTCGAAGTTCTGAATGTCGGTGATGTGCGATTTCGATTATGTAAGTTGTCGGTGATTTCGTGTCGGGTTATTACATGTCGATCTTATGACTTGTCGATGAAGTCATATAGATCCGATTCTAAATATGGATGTGATAATAGAGGATAAGAACTACAATACAAGCAAAGATAATGGTGCGATATTGAATGATAGAATGAAAACAATTTTGAAGGTAGGTACTTGAAACTAGGAAAAAGAATGGAATTTACATATAAAACAGCAGATATGAAAACACAAATTGATGTATTATTTCATACTTTATCAGAGATAAAGATGAACTATTGAATATGGAATTTTCTGATCGTTGTGCATTATTGAAAGAGATGTTGAGAAATGATGATGCAATAAAACAAGGAAATGGTAATACAAATCAAATGGGGATAATTGTGATAATGATGCATTACAAAGTGTAAAAAGTTATGGAAGGTGTGACCCCCCCCCCAGCCCAGTAATCAAGGAGCCTGAATCCTCATCACTGACACTGGTGAGGGACATTCACTTGAAACCAAAGTAGATATACACAGTATTTCCAGATGCAGCTCTCTGCATCAAGCACAATTTCTCTTAAGAGCACACAGGGAACACACTCAGTCTGGGGGCTGGTTTTTCTCTCTCTCTCTCCAAGCCTCTAATAAAAATCCCCACTGGCACAGCTGTAGAGATGAGTCCTCAACCGAGTCTCCAGGTCAAGTCTTCCAGCACCCTCTCTGTGAAACCAGTGATTTGTGTACCTGCTCCATGCAGCTGACACACACACACTTTGAGGTTTGATTTTCACACACATGTATATATATATATATATATATATATATATATATATATATATATATACACACACACACACACACACACACACACACACACACACACACACACACCTGGGAAAGGCTGGCACTGATTTACTAGCTATGCCCCCTTCTGCCTGGACTGTAAGGTAGTTATACTACTACCAGATACTCCAAAGCCAGCTACTGTAAGGCTCTTACAAGAGGACCCGATTATACTGAGTTAAATTAATATTAATTCAAATGATCATTTTTGACCAATGCAGAAAGGCTTTTAAGACTGGCCACAGAATAAACAAATAGATATAAATATTCTCAAAGGTTAAAACATTCTCTGAAGGACCAGCCACAATGAAAAGTTTAAATATATTTAATAATAAATAATTAAAGAACATGAAAATGCATAATATTTATTTACAATAAACACCAGAGTTTCAATCCAGGAAATATTAAAATAACACAGATTAATAGATTAATATGGATACAGAAAAACAGTACATAACTAATCTCACTATATTTTCCTGAATGATCTAAGGATTTACTATTCCATGGTCACTTACTAGAGCAAGGGAAGATGAAGTAGGTGAGTTATTCTTCTATGTCAGGTTTCAAAAACAGACTGCCCTTGATACTTCTCTCTCATCTAGTATTAAAATATCATTGCAGTGATATATTACAGGATGACATCACATACATCTGGTCATCTGACTTCTGGTTCTCATGCTACTTCCCCTTAATAGAGATTGCCAGGATTTATCACATATGTGTTAATAGGATTAGAGCTTTGCTAAGATCTGTTGCAGCTTCTGGAAGTGCTAAAACAATTTCAAGCTTCCTCCCTTTCAGAGCAGCAGTCAGCTGCTACAGACAATACAACAAGGATTCCTAGTCCAAATTGTAAGATCCAATCTTTATGGCCTAAATTAACTAATTTAATTTCAGGATGTTTTTCTAAAAGTTAGCTGGGGCTGAGCTTAACCTCTTCTCTTTCAGTATCCTCTGTTACAATATTATTTTCAACAGTTATAATCTATAGGTATAGAAAAAAATTATGGTGCAAGATGAAAATAGAGTATGAACAAAAGAAAACATAATGGAAGAGATAACATATTACATTTTGGACATATACATAAAAAGAAAGAGGTGAATTATACTGGTGGTTGGAAGGCAAAAGTGATTGGAGAAAGAGAGAATGGGAAGTTTTGAAAGAGATTACTTTGAAGGATAAATAATCAGTTTTATGAGAAGTAAATGAAGACCGCTTCTGGAGCAGATAGCCTGATTTACAGTTTTTATATGAAAATATATATATAGAACAGAAATAAATAGTTATAAAAGTATTATATGAATGGAGAAGTTAAAACATTTTGAAAATAGAGAAGTATGTAAAAGTATACTGAAAATAATACAGAAATAGGTGACAGAGTGTATTTCTGCAATTAGAGAGCAATCACTCATACAAACTGAGATAATAAACTTTTGATGAAAATTATGCACATTAGGTTCGAGGAAGTTTTAGAGGTATATGGGCTGAATGATTTTGTGGGATGGAATGGAAAAAATAAAGGGAATGGTCATTATAGCAAAATAAATTAGTTCCATGATAAAAGAAGAGAGAGTAGGGTAAGAGGTTGTGATATAAATTAAGGATTTTATAATGAATCACATGAACAATTGTGAAAATTTTAAGTGCATAGGATATAGTAAAACATTATTGATTTCATGAAAATGTATATAATAGAAATATCATAAGGCTAAGAGTTATTGGTTGGAAGAGTAAAATTATTAAAGTAAAAATGGGGTAATACAAAGGTGCCCCTTAAGTAGTATATTATCTGCACTACTGGAATAAGTAATGTGAAATGAAATTTAAAGAACGAGAATCTGTTTATAAATGTAGTGTGGGAGTACTAATGATGGCATATGCTGATGATGTAGTGTTTTACCAAAAATATTATGTTGCTATTTGATGCGATGAAAGAAATAGAAAATAAGCCATCATTCCCATGACATATGAGCAATACCAGAATCTTGGCTAAAACCTAATATTAATAGCACAGAAATATTTTTGCCCAGCCTTAACATCCTTAGAGCTGACAGATTAAACAAAAAGCTGGAGGAGTACCAATAATGTACCACAATAGTATAAACCTACACCTTTCCCATCTAACATACCCACCTTCCACAATGCCAAATTATTTCTAAGTAAAGTATACAGTATTTATAACAGCCATTTATATCCCACATGGAAACAATATTAGGACATTGGAAGACTTCCTGTCCTGGGTAACCCACAATGTATACACACAGACAATTATGCTAGGTGATGTTAATACTGACCGGACATATCTCACCTCTGAGATAACCATTTCTAGTATAAACCTATAGAATTGCTTCCAACATTTCACTAATCCTACTAGTACCAACCTGAAAAAAATGGTAAAACTACCATCACTAAACTGTATTAACAGGTCATCCTAACAATACAATCTCCCAAGGTACATTAGCAAGCACGCTTAGTGGCCATCTACCCATATATATGCCACAAGAGAATGTCAAACATCTCCCATGGAACACAATCATATAAATCATCTTTCAACACAACTTTGACCCAAAACTGTTTCCATCTCCATGCAATCTCACAACAGAATGATGCTGTTGACTATTTTAATAAGATATTTATTGACCAATAAAATAGCATGACCCAGGTTTAAAAAAGTGCAAAACAACCCTGATCCTTGGCTTACTTCCACTACCAGGAAATTAATGTGGAATAGAGATTAAGCCTGGAAGGCATAAATCAATAACAGAACAGAAAATAATCTTCAACAGTATAAATGCATATGAAATAAAGCTGAATGTCAGATCAGACTTAACAAGAAATTTTATTACTCCAATATGCAGAATAGATGTTTAAAAATTTCTTGACAATTCTTGTCCACCATATCTAAAAATGCTACATTGTGACTCAAATGGACAACCAAACCCTGACCCCCATTGCTCACTGGAAGAAACAGCTATTGATTTCAATGATCACTTTGTCTCTAGCATCTTTAAACATTTTCCCAACCAAGCACAATACAAATCAACCCCCTCTAATAATCTGACCACATCCCACTCAGTCTCACCTCCCATTTCCATTAATATTCATCTTTTCTCCTTAGAACCAGTATCCACAACAAAAAATCAAGAAATACCTCAAGCAAATTAGGCAGAGTACACTACATCCAGATGACATTCCTGCCAATTTCCTAAAAATAGCATCCAGCTCAATTTTCTTTCCAGAATTCAGTCTCATAAATAAGTCTATGCAGGAATAACATGTCCCAGCCATAAGGAAAATAAAATCTCATATCATCCCGCTTCAAATAGGCGGTAACTCCAATGGTATATCCAGCATTAAAGCCATTGCCATTTTCTCCGGTCTTTTGAAATTCCTTAAAAATTGCATTCATAATCAAGTAATGACACATTTACAAATAAACAATCTCCTTACTCCCAGCCAAAATGGTTTTACACCAGTGCACACACTATCACAGCTCTTCTAAACTTCACCAGCACTATTAACCTAGACAGAGACAAAGGCCAAGTGGTTTTCTTTGTTTCTGGATCTGTCCAAGGCCTTTGATACTATTTCCCATAGCCTACTTCTAGAACAACTATCTTCACTTGGCCTATCAAACACCTCCACCAACTGGTTCTTCAGCAACTGTTCAATAGACTCCAGTTTGTTAAATGGATTAAACTCCTTCTCATCCTAACTACCTCTCAAAACTTTTGTTCCCATGGTTCCATACTAGAGCTACTGTTTTTTTACATATTTACCAACAACCTGCATTATGTCAAAGATCAAGCATCCCTCATACAACATTCAGACAACTCCAAATTATTCTGTACTGACAGTAACCAAGTTAGTCTACAACACATCACCCAAGAGTTATTGTCATCAGTTTAAAGTTGACACAATAACTCCCAGCTTCTACTCAGTCCTAAAAAAAGCTGCTAATATTCCTCCCGAAAGTCCTTACATACCACAAGTAAAATTCTGAATAACAGCCTCTGATAACATTCCTGTAGAAGCCATCCCCCATACAAAACTACTAGACATGCTATTTCATAATAACCTAAAATTTGATTACATGCCCAACAGGTTATCAGAAAGACTAACCAAAAATGAAGGAATCTCTGTAGAACAAAAGACTACAAAACTGATTCATCTAGGAAACTCCTGGCCTCTATAATCCTGATCCCCACTTTACTGTATGATTCCCCAAGACTGATTAACCTTCAAGCTTCCATTCAAAATAAATGAATCCATTGTTATAATAAAATAGCAACATTTGCCACTAACTCATCAAACATAGCCCATCATGGCTTAGCCCTAAAACAGCTTGATTGGCTTGAATTACCCAAGCAACTCGTTTAAACCCAGCTACCTCTATTCCACAAATTAATATACAAACCATAACAAAGTAACACCCTACAAGACTTATTGCATACATACACCCCACTAGGTCACTTCAATCGGAAATCAAAATGCTCTTCACTACTTAGAAATCACACCTGTCAGAAGAAATCACTCTTCATTCCAGCTATGTAGCCCAGTCCTGGAACTGTATCCCTTTATCCCTTGAACATACAAGCAACCTTTCCAATTTCAAGACCAGTCTAAAAAATATCTATCTGCTACCTGGATCTGTCATTGCACAGCCCACATAACAGATGCAGGGCCACCTTCTTACTATAAGTATGCCTTTCACAGTCTGAATAACTATTAATTCCATATATCTTAGCAGGAAGTAATGGCCTACCATCAAAAGTAGCTCACACTTTAATGATATGATAATGTATGCTCTCCTATCTCTTCATCATAGTGGCCAAGACTTACTACAATGTATTTCCTTTATAGTGTGCTTCCATAACATTGTCGTCTCTCATTATATGTCCTTAATTTTCCAACCTGTACATTACTCCTCCCATCTCATTCTGTTACTCTTTCTGTTTTAGCATTAAAGTACTCCAGTATTTCTCACTTCCATATATTACTAGAAATATAGTCAGTATTTTAGTGACTGTATAATGCTTTACTTGACATAGGCTATCCACTTCTGCATAGTGTCTTGCTACTTGCAGTACATATTGTAATCTTGATCATGATTTCTCCTAGTATTATCATGTAAATGTATTTCAATCAGTTGTGGGGGCTGTTATCCCCTTGTATGTAAGGTACACCTCAATCTATTGTAAAACGTTTTATCTGTTCTGTTTTTTTTTCTCCCCGTGCATATAATTGCTTATCAGTGATTGTAAAATGTTTTTATGTGTGTTTGTGGAGCTTTTTCTGCAACTCATTGTAAAATATTTAATCTGCTGTTGGGTTAGTCTCCCCTTGTATATAATTACTCATCAACTATTGTTTAAATGTTTTTGAGTCTGTTGTTGAACTTTTCTTCCTGAGCCTTCTGTGGAATTGGGCCACTGGCTCAGTCAGACTTTCCCAGTTACCAAAGGACAAACAAATAAATGAATACATAAAAGTCATGCATGACTGAAAATAAGTAGAGAAAAGAACAAAGGATTTGGGGAAGTTATGAAGAATAGATGTATATATTTTAAAAGAAAGGAGCTGAAAGTTAAGGTATGAATCCAGGTAACAATGATGTAATAAGGAAACAATAAGAATGTTTGTTGGAAGAGAAAAAAAAGAAATAAGTAGGTTATAACAGGGATATAGGCTGTCATTTAGAATTAAAGTATATTAAAGTAATGCAGTGGCATTAGGGAAACTGGCTTATTTAGGGGATGTAATGCCCATTTCTAACAAATTTGGAATAAATGTAATGCCACTGCACAGAGTAAAATGTGACATAAGAGATGTATATATGACATTGTGGCTCCCAATTAATCTTTGTTGGGTTGCCCTATGCAAAGCCATCTTGAGCTAGAATACATAGCCGAAGAAGGAACTGTTGGTACCTGGTGATAGCAATTTTATCATAAACATTTGCCTGTGTATTAATCAAAGATTTAAGACTATAATTTTTTCATTTTCAACTTGTATTTTTCAAGCTTCTGGACAACAGTTATGCATGATTTTTGGGGGGAGGTGTCATGACTAGACTTAACATATTACTAAATAGCTTCAGCAAAGATGTCTTAAGATAATTCTTTATCACGTTGTAGAAGCTGATTGTCAAGACATCCAGACCTGTCTTTTACCACCCAAAATATCATTGAGACCAGCTAAAATATCTTGCTGTGACTTGGGTGCAACAAGATTAGGCAAGCATAATTTATTTAACAATGTCACACCAGCAAGCTAATTAAACTGAATTGACTGGTGCATCTTTTGAATAGAGCTGTGAGTAAAAATTCTGAAATGCTATACTAATAGCTTCAGGAAAAGTAATACTTTATTGTCCTCTAGAGCATGAGTGAATTTTTTTTCCATAAACTATAGCCTGCAACCTAAACATTTACCTAACATCTCATTAACAACCCAGACTTGCAAGACAGCCTTGGAGTTGTGCAAATCTCTTCCTTTTTGAGTAACTATCTCAGCTCATTTGACTTTGCACTAACTACACCATGGGCCAGATTCACAAAGCCTCCGTGTAAGAGTTATAACTCTTACACGGAGGCTGCAGTTAAACGGTGTGATGTCAGCATGTCATGCATATGCATGAGGTGCATGAGGCATGCTGAATCACACTAGTAACTCTTACACGGTCTGTGTAAGAGAGTAGGGGGCGTGTCTGTAGGCTAAGCCCTGCAAGCGGACACGCCCCCGGAAGACTAGAATGGCTGAAAGTAAACAGCCACGAGAGAGGCCATGGAAATGTGACTAAACACACTACACAACACATGCCCCGACAGACCATCAATGTATAAAGTGAAGAGATGTTATAAAATTAAATTAAAACCTGTTTTAGTTTTTTTAAACCCCGTAAATGTTTGCTACTGTGTGCGTGTGCTGGGTGTGCTACTAAGCGCAATTGCAGTTAGCAGTCAGTGGAAAAGGATATAAAAACTAAATATGCAAAGTAAGCCAAGAAGTAATAGCTTAGCGGTAGAGTTGCTGGCCTAAGAGTAGGCAGGCAGGGTTCGAGCCCCCACAACAACCTTTTTTTTTTTTTTGTAAATAAGCACTAAAAAGCCCCCTGACAGTATTGTACAAATGTAAAAGTATTCCCTTTTGTAAAATGGAATGAAATGGAGCATATATTTTGAAGTAACACAATAATAAAAATAGTCAGAAATGTACTGATAGCTAAGCTGCTGTGAGACAGACTGCCCGTAGCTGAGTAGTGTTTAAAAAGCTGCAAACTGCGTGCCCGTTGCTAAGCACCAGTTTAACAGGCTGAAACTGTTTGCAACTAGCTGTGCTGAGCTGAACATGTGTGTCACTAGCCAATTAAGGTTTATCCCAGCGCACACCGTTTGCGCGCCGCTCCCACAAGCTAACTGTCAGTGCGCATGCGTTAGCTCCGCGCAAACGAGCGCAGACCTGCTTTTAAGTGCTTAAAAGTGCTTTTGGCATGTTTGATTGACAGGTCCTCAACTCATTTCTGTCAGGAAAATCAAAAATCAGTCGCCAGATTTGAACCCAGGATACCATGCACTAGAGTCAAGGTACTAAACCACTAAGCCATGACAGCAATACCTAGAAATGCAGAAATAGCATATATATGGGATAAAATCCAGAATGGAGCATAATAAAGCATTTTCAGTGAAGTAGATACAATTCCAAAATGGCCAATCAGAGAAATGTGCGGGAAAAGCGGCATATATAAGCCCCATAGGCGGGAATACACAGCAGAAACGATTGTAGAACAGACCTGCAGTCAGAATGAGTGGAGTAGGTGAGGGACGTTGCTTTCGAGCACAGCGTTGGGGCGTTGAGGAGTCCAGATACATGGTCTGGCTCCTTGTCCATCATCACGAGGCCCAACTCATGCAGGGCCAGGTCTCATGGGGAGCGTATAGGGCAGAGGCATGGGACCAGTTGGCTCATGATCTGACCAGTGCTACTGGCATTCCACGCACTGGTGAGCAGGTCCATCATCACCATGCGGACCTGAAGCGACGCAAGCAAGACCAGTTGACCGAATGGATCCAGGAGGCCCGGGATATGCCCAACGCCCCACTACTGAGTAAGTTACATTTTGCTTATGTATGTAAGGATTTCAACTGGCTGATACCATGGAGATGTGTAGTCCAATATTACTTCTTTCGTATTACAGCTGCAGGTGTCCGCTCTGCGAACCGCGAGATGTATGCCCGTAGGCTGGTGCGGCTGCACCACCATGCAGGTTAGTAACCCCACCCATTACTTGTAAATAAATATTATACTGTAGCATGTATCAGAACACTGCAGTGTATTGATTAAAAGTAATATAATGTGCAAGCAAGAATTGAAAGTCTGCAGGTATGGCTGCAACAAGTTCATCAGTATGCAAGTGTAACTGGAAATATAAATGATAGAATTAAACAGTGCTGTAATACAGATGTCCCACCATTAATTAAATATAGTGTAACCTGCAGTAGTCTCAAGAGTACAGCTTCAGAATCTGAGGTAGTCATATGTGAGATATATCCCTGTTGAAATGCTGAATCATGACAGAAGTGAGGCTGTTGGAAAGTGTTTGAATCACCACCAGTCTAACATGTGAACAAAGCCTAGAAGTACCAACCTGAACTGTGAAGTTGCAGGATGTGTGAGAGTGACAGAAAGGGTCATGTATGAATAAATAAAGTAGTAATAACCCTGAATATATTAGCCCCAGTGTGTTTCTACAGAACTAAATGCATGTGGGAAGTACATCTTAATATCCCAAACTGATTTCAGTGTGTCAGAATCTGGAATGTCTAGGCCAAATTCTGTATATGGTGATCACAGTAAACAATTTGCAGATAGAATGAATGATTATCTGACAGACTAAACAGCCATAGTTGTCCCCTGTCCTGTCATCAAAGTGTAGCAGGATGATGTATCTGATCAGATTCAAAATAAGTAGGATAGTGATGTATTTGTAACAGGTGTAGCATGACAGTCAAATAAAATTATTTTGAAACATCAGCCTCAACTTAATTGTGTACCTATTACAAATGTAAATCAATGTGTAACATATGAATGTGTCATCACTTTCTATCTCCACCCAACCCTATAATTTCATATAACAACACCCACTAAATAATGGTATGTGAACATTTCATTAATCATGGACATTTGTCCGTTTCAAAAATATATGCATGTCTGTTCGTGCATGTGCCCTGTTCATACCTGCAAATTTGATGGCCTGTTGCCATTAATCAACCCTGCATGTTGTTTGACTGTGTATTTCTGTTCAAATAATGCATGTGATATTGATATGCCCCTTGTTCAATGGTGTTAATATCTGGGTGTTTGTTTGATGGGAATACCAATGCATGCTGTTACAACTAATCTGAATGGAATAAAATGCCACTAACCCAAACTAACATAACTACTCACAAACCTAGAACGCTTGGGAAGGCAGGTCCCAGCGGACCCACCTCTCCCACCTCAGCTGGCGACTGCACCTGGCACTAGTGCCGAGGCCGGACCCCCCCCTCCGGTGGCCCTGTGCCACCTTTGGGTGGAAGCGCTGCAGGGGATGGGGCCCGTCCCCCCTCTGCAAGTGTGGCTGGAGGGGTTCGTCCACTCACCCTCCAAGGTGTCCGGTCTGTGGTGCGAAGGGAGATCCAAGACTCTGTTCTTGGGCCCCTACGCCAGCTCGAGGCTCGTGTGGCACAGCTAACGGCCCCGGCCATTGCCCCGCCTACACAGCCCACAGCACAGCCCCGTCCTGGGCTGTGAAGGAACAGTGGCAACTGCCTATGGGTGGGGATATCAGTTCCACTGTTGCCATCTGTGGGCTCATGCATCTTGGATATCCCAACCTCTGTCCCCGTCAATTGTGTAACCCCCCCACGTGTGTCATACACCACCCCTGTATGCGTCTTGTCTGTCTTGTCTGTTAACCTACCAAACCTACCTCCCCAGCTATAACGACTTCCTTCACCAGACATACCACTCTCACCTGAAAAAAAAAAAAAGGGCACTCTGTACCCACAAAAGAATTACGCCCCATACATAGCTGTCCATGTCGCACACATGTCTGCTTGACATTGAAACAGTTAATTACAATTGGCTCTACAACAAATATTAATGTTGTCCTGACACCTCTCTCGGGTGAAAGGTTTCCAATGTCTCACCAAAATACATGGAAATGCACAGCTGTTGCTGCCAAAGACATGGGCATCTATGGGCCTTACCTACATCCCTCCTGCAAATCCCACGCTTGTTTCCCTACTGTCTTACCCTCTTTGTGACCCCTTTTCACCACTTTCCTGTCACCCCTTTTCTTTTCTTTCAAAGAAATTAGCGGGTGTGCTTGTGTTAGCGGAGCTCACCGCTAGTGCATGCGTGAGCTCAGCGCAAATGAGCGAGACCTGGTTTAAGTGCTTAAAAGTGCCTTTATGGCACTTTGATTGACAGGTCCTGTACTCAGTTTGAAAGTTTGCAAAGAAAAATAAATTCCCACTGTCAGTCTCGAACCCAGGACCTTGGTAACATTAGTCTGTATGACCTACCACTAAGCCATGCCTGCCTTACAAGAACACAGTGCTAAAATAAATATAACATGTAATAGTAGGAATCAGTATAAAGGCAATATAGGAGATATACTATCCGAAGCATGTCAGGCAGAGTTTTAATGGCCAAATTACTGGATTCCCATACTAGTTCAGTGTTAACAGATACAGCCCTGCTACTTGTTAGCTTGTACATAATACTGTAAGGTAATGTACATATATGAAGGTACGTATATCTACACATACATATATATAAATATATATAAATACATATGAAATATAGTTGTAGGTGTCAGTATCCATACACACTCACTACAGGAAACAGTGAACATAAATGCAGCAACCTGAATCTGCAACACAGCCTGACCCCTGTGTGACCTACTTACCCTTCTAACTGCTTAAAGGTGGCCTCAGCACTTTGATTGACAGGTCCTGTACTCAGTTTGAAAGTTTGCAAAGAAAAATAAATTCCCACTGCCAGTCTCTTCATAACATTAGTCTGTATGACCTACTACTAAGCCATGACTACCTTACAAGAACACACTGCTAGAATAAATATAACATGTAATAGTAGGAATCAATATAAAGGCAATATAGGAGGTGTACTATCCAAAGCATGTCAGGTAGAGTTTCAATGGCCAAATTACTGGATTCCCATACTAGTTCAGTGTTAACAGAAACAGCCCTGCTACTTGTTAGCTTGTACATAATAAAGTAAGGTAATGTACATATATGAAGGTATGTATATCTACACATACATATATATAAATATATATTAATACATATGAAATATAGTTGTAGGTGTCAGTATCCATACACACTCACTACAGGAAACAGTGAAGATAAATGCAGCAACCAGAATCTGCAACACAGCCTGGCTCCTGTGAGACCTACTAACCCCTTTAACTGCTTAAAGGTGCCTCCAGCACTTTGATTGATAGGCCCTATATTCAAGTCAAAAGCAGAATATAAGCATACTAGTAGGCCCTACCACAAGACCATTGTAACACTAGTCTGTATGACCTACCACTAAGCCATGACTCTCATACAGGAATATAGTGCTAAATAAGTGGAACATGTAATAGTAGGAATGAAGATAAAGGCAATATAGTATGTCTACTACCCAAAGCATGTCAGGCAGACTTTTATAGTCCCAATTACTGGATTCCCATGCTAGTGTAGTGTTAACAGAAACAGCCCTGCTAATTGTTAGCTTGTACCCAATAATGTCAGCTAATGTACATATATGAAAGTATGTATATGTACACAGATATATATATATATTTATATAGCAATACATATGACATATAGTTGTAGGTGTCAGTATGCATACACACTCACTACAGGGAACAGGCAAGAGAAATGCAGCAACCTGAATCTACAACACAGCATGAAGCATGGGAGATGTACTAACCTTCACACTCACAGAACACTGTCAACAGCATACCAGCATGGTCCACGCCCTACAATCTGAAAGGGCAATGCCTATCTCACATACCCTTTTATAGCAGTGTCCTGAAATCACAGTGAGACATGCAATCAGTACACACCTGGCTGCATGCAATTAGCAAATGCTGCCTTACAATTGGTGCAAAGGCCATCACATGGACCTATGCAGATACCTACAAAGGCATTGAGTACCCACACTACACTCATGTAATACATTCATTGGGATAACTAATACCACATGTGTCGGAGAATGGGGGGGTGTACCTGCACCTAAACTGTCTGCAACAATGTTGCCAATATCTGTGCATTTGGTGAATGTGAAGCATCTTAACACTGCTGACCACAGATGCCTTGCCGTCATGTGAATCTGCCCTCTGCTGCAGTAGCCTCCTACTATTGTTATACAATATGCCTGTATCTGTAGTCCACTGGACAGGATTAATAAGTGGTGTGCAGTTGTTCTGGGTTAGATATGTGTGTGCACAGTACATGCAGTATGTGGGATGTCTGTGGTAAGCATATGCAAAGGTGCTGGCGGTGTGTGTTGTGGCTTCCACTGGCCCAATGGGCTGCATGGATAGCATCACTGTCATAACTAGTGAATAACTGTGTAATTACATGCATACATAGCAAGGTAGTGTACTGTGCTTGTGGTGTTGTTCGAATATGTATATCCAGGCTGAGTAATGTGTGTCCACATCACAGGGTTGGATGGCAACACACATCCAGTATGTAGGGATGAACACCCAGAATGTGCCAGACGTGTCGCCTGTGCAGAAGTATCCGGCCATTACCTGTGCATCCCCCACAACACACACACATGCAACATATGGCAGAAGTACTATAGCAGTACACACATGTTCATAGGTTCATACTAGGCTATTTGCCCTAGGGCATTGGTAAGCCTAGTAGAATGTGTTTGTCTTTCGCCACCCAATTACAAGTTATGCTGCTATGACCTTGTCCGACGTTAGTATACTGTGCCTCTGTCTAACAGTGACATAGAAGTGATACCTGGGGTACAACTATGATCTCCATCCACTCATCCAGATTCCTATGGAAGAGAGTCAATGAGGGATTCTGCCTAACCAGTAGTGTGAGCTCATTACAGAGTGAAGGGAGCCTCTCGGTTAGGAATATGCCCCTCCAGCATGTCCATGTATGTCAGTGCTGAGGTCCAGCTCTCCTGAGCATGTGGCTGTATGGGACTCTGATTGCCTGAGGTGCAGCATGTTCATTACTGCTGGGTAGGACATGGCTGTATATGGCATGCACAGATTGCCTCTGAACAGGCAGTATGCCACTGAGTCCAGCTGGATTTACTTTACCTGGGCAGCATATGACATCTGTGTGAGCCATTGCATCCCCTTGATGAGGTACTGTTGTCCTGTACCAGTTGCTGTAGGTGTCTGGTTAGGTACATCCCAAAAGGTGCATTGTACGCAATTATAGGCCTGATGATGGATGAGTAAAGAGGCACAATGACCTCCCCTGCCATACATGTGAATCCCTCATGATTAGCTGGGCTATATAACATGTCTTTCAATCCACGTTGGCCATGTGGTTGACAAATGACAGACCGCTACCATGTTTCTTCCCCAGGTCCCCAACTACGTCTTCTGTACTCAATGGCCTAACACCTATGTTGTACTGTGCCACCAATGTGGAGGCATGGAAATCTGCATTGAATACTGATACTCCCCCTCCCTTGTTCAAGTGTTGGGGCCGACAAGAATGGTAACAGCTATAACTTGGTAGTACTGGTGTGCTCCTGTGAAACCTGAAACAGGTTCATGTTACTGCACAGATATCGATGTCCAGAATGTTAAGTAGGGTTTTGAGTGCGTGCATCCTTAGGTCTAGACTTCCGGTGTTGAGTAGCATCACTCTTACTTCCTCATCCTTTGTGATACAAATGGATGTGGGTTTGCCTTATGAGCCTTGCCTAATACAGGCACTATGGGTGTAGCAAGAGGCTCCACCAAATTCCAATAGGACAGGGGTGACAGGTGCAAGCTGTCCCTAGCAAAGCATACCACCCCAAGATGGCAGGCATTGGCACACCTGTGAATGACACCAGTATGTCAGTCAATTGTTGGAAGGGATCATCGTGCCTTGATATTGTGGCATCGTTCTAGGTGAGGGTAGGATGCTACTCAAGGTCAGGGTCAAACTGTCTTGGGCTATATGCTCAGAGAGCTCTGTACTGTCTCATGCCATGTAGTCCAGGGAGGAATGTGTCAGGCCATTCACACCAGCATGGACATTGACTGAGTCATACCTGTACTTGCCTTGGGGTTACCTGAGTGTTTGTGTTATGTGGCAGGTCATAGTGCCTGACAGGCTGCACACCGTGACCCTCACCTCATTAAGCCTGGAGAACGTGATGTTAGTGTGCCTGATGATAGAGGCACCTAGTACAGGTGTATGAGGTGTGTTGTTTACTGTTAATGGCTGTGAGTGTTCAGCACATTGGCTTTGTGTGATATGTGTTGCACATGTTTGTTTCCGTGGTAGTGGTTGCCTGGATGTCTGCTTAGGAGGTCTCTGCTGCATAGGCAGAGCTGTGGTCCGAGCCTACAAGTATGTTCATGTGTGATCATGTGTTAGGTTCGCTGTTGTGGTAGGTCTATGTGAGACTGGAAGTGTAGTGAGTGGTCTCCTTCGCCACCTGACTGGTTATGGCGGTATTGAGTAGACAGAGCCTAGCCTCCAGTTTGGTATATGGTTGCATCACTCACATGAGTTTGAATTTGTTGTTAGGAGGAGGGGGTTGTCTGTGTACATGCATCTGTTCTAACATTGTCTCTGGAGTACTACACTCACCAGCTGGACTGGGGAGGGAACTGACAACTGACCTCTGGGCATGCTAGAATACTATTGTGAATTCTGTAATAATTAATGATTGAAAACAAGGTCCAGTGGGGAGTGAGGGTGTACTGACATTACCTACAACTGCTGACTGATATAAAAGCATCAGTGAGCAAGTGCCAGGTAACCTAAGTGCAATGTGTCACAATTAAGTAAATGCAACAATGAGAAGCAGTCACTTGCTGTCATGTGTAACATGGAAATACGTACAGTAAGTAATGCAGATATCAGTAGTGAGTCACAGACGTGTTGAGAAGCTGTGTACTATGTGGAAGTAGCATACCAGTGAAATAACAAACTAACAAATAACAAGCATATAAACAAAGGTAGATCCACGAGGCCTGGATGTAGTGGTTGCTACAGCAAACAAGGTGTAGCAATGTCAGTAAGATACAGCTCAGATATGCAGGCACTATAAACCTGAAACCAGATGTCCCCAGCTATGAATGGCAGAGTACAGCCTATTGTCACACACGAGTGCAGACCACAAACCTTGTTAATGTTAAATAACTGGCCTGAAGGCCAACTGCCCATACCAGAACTAATACACTTGTACACTGGGCCCTCAATCAGCAGTTCCCAACTTCAATGGATGAAAGATATGTGTCCTGCCACCACAGTGCTTGCCACCAACCTCCCTAATGTAAAACAACTGGTCTGAAGGCCAAGTGCTTAGTACAAATGACATAGAATGATAGCTACACTGTAATCAAGTTTTAACCAAGCAGTAATAAGTAGAAGTTAATACTCCCTGTATAGAATGTGTACCATGTATTGTTGAGATACTATGCTGATAACCTGTTTGTGTACCTTTCCAGCTTGACATGGCTCCAAAAAGGAACCCATCATATTCTGCTGCAGAGGATGACGTGATTCACCAGAGCCTGGTGCGTGACTATGCCATCCTGTTCTCACTCACCACCCAGAATCAGCAGGAGAGGTCTGCACTGTGGCAAAACCTCGTTAGCAGGATAAATGATGTTGGCATGCATGATAGGACATATGAGCAGGTGAGACATCACTGCAGTGATTTGATTAGAAATGTCCACCAGCGTGCTGCAGATATCCGCAGGCAACAGGTTGCCACAGGTGGGGGGTGGCCACACATCTCCCCCTCACCAGACAGGAGGGGCTACTGCTGAGTGTTGTGGATCCAGCCCCAGAACAACAACAGCAACACTCATGCATCATGATGGAGGTTGGATCCACACAGCAGCAAGACACCGAGCATGCAGGTAAGATGCCATATTCATTTATTGTTATTACTTTTACATTTGTTGACCCAGATAGTCTAGCTGGATATATGTCCATTTTCAGTAGAGGCCTGTGGAGAAAAGCTCCACACATAACGTAATAAAGGCAGACAGACAAGTTGTTAATACAGACAGCCAACATGATAGAATTGTACACCAGCCTGTTAATTAAATCAACATACATGTAAGGAACTCAAACAGTTTAGAGTCATACACAATG
Source organism: Protopterus annectens (assembly GCF_019279795.1). Classification (NCBI taxonomy): domain Eukaryota; kingdom Metazoa; phylum Chordata; order Ceratodontiformes; family Protopteridae; genus Protopterus; species Protopterus annectens. The sequence goes on along the minus strand of NC_056750.1, from coordinate 609,337,202 downwards.
TACCGTTGGTTTCAAAGCAATCCTACCTAAAGCATAACGGTTATGCAATAAGGCAAAAGCCATATACATAATAGTTAGGGCTCAGAAGGGTAGAGAAGTAGAAGGAGTATGAAAGATACAATGATATGGAAGAGGCAGGAGTCAAGAAGGGAAGTGAGGAAAAGAAGGAAGACAGTCAAGAGGAGGTGGGAGGGATGGGAGAAGTAGGTCAGAGCATAGAAGGACATCAAGGTGAAAGAAACAGGGTAGAAGCTATTTTCTGTGCACAATGAGGGTTTAAAGGTAAAGAGAGGGTAGGGAGAGGGACGTTAGCCTGGACTCCAAGAAGAACAAAGCCAGTGGTTTTGCAAGTACAGTTTGAGTTGTCGTTTGAAGAGAGGTAAGGGTGAGATTAGAGTTAACTCCTGGTATGTACATATGACTGTTCTGTACACTGTTACTTCATGCACGTATAAGGTGTGCATGTGGTATGTATCTGTCATCATGATATGTGATCGTGCATGTGTGCTACAGACATTATGTGCAGCTGATGTGTATAAGGGAACTAGTGTACCACTGTACTGTATCATGTGCAAAACAAATGGCACACATGTGCCCACTGACATTACTCTCTTCACACTTCCAGGTCCCTCCCATCTAGCAACGAGGCAGGCCATACATGCTGGTGAGTCTTTTTAACATTATCTGTAAAACAATTTATAAAACTAGGAAGAGTAGTGTAACTCTGTAGTATACATGCTGGTGACTGTGTTCACAATACCTGTAATACACAGTTATAGTAAATTGAGTAGTGTGACACGGTACTGATGTGTGTGTTTACTGTGGGGTGTGCATGTGTGCAAGTGTGCCTGTGCCCAAGTGTGCATGTGTGTTAGTGTCCATGAGTGCATGTGTCCATTTCTGAATGTGTGCATTAGTATTGAAGTGCATCTCTGTCAAATATGTATTGAGACTGTAATCTGTGTTCCATGTTTTCCTCCCGTAGGTTCTGGTGCTGCTCTGGTGACCTGCAGCAGGGAACCTGAATCTTGTGCCCCAGGTACTGATGATGATGAAATGTCTGTAATGGTGCAGGAAGGTGTGTCTGGGTCCACCATTGGTCAGCCAATTGACAGTACACAGCTTTCAACCCCGTCAATGCGCACAGTCATCCTGCCGTTACATCCTTTGTCACCATTGTCCCTAGGTGATGGACAGTCTGCAGTGGGCATAGATCAGGGTAATGTGGTACCTGTGGTACATGCATCCCCACAAGGCAGCCATGAGCAGGGGCCTCCAATGGTACCACGCAGACAGTCACCCATGGGTTCTCGTGGGGGCATCCGTGGCCGTACTGCCTCTGGCTGACATACCCAAGGAAGTATGTCAACTTCCACTATGTTTTGAACTGTCATGCAGGCACAGGCACGTATGGAAAGGTACACCAGACAGGGTCTGAGGGAGCTGAGAGCATGTCGCACAGCCATGACAGACGGCATGCGTGACGTTGCGAATGCTATCCGTAACTTCACAGATGTCGTTGACAGACGTTGTGGGGGCATAGAACAGCTGCTCCACAACCAGATGTCCATGGGCCAGGGCGATGATGTGCGTTTGCGACGTCGACGTGGCCGTATGCCAGCAACAGCACCAGCTGGCAGTGGCCGCGGACGACAACAGGCCCACTCGCGCACCTCAAGTGCCAGCACCAGCCCCAGCAATGCTGGGTCTGTGCTGTCATCAAGACGCCCCAGGAGACCACGTGCACATGGCTTTGGACAGTCCCAACAGGGAACTGTGTCCAGTCAGCACACCCCTGCTTCCGATGACAGTACCCAGTCTGGGTTAGTACGGGATACGGCCCGTAGCACCCCTGCCAGGCACAGGTACCGTGTCCGTGCCCACAGACACTGATCTGGATGACCTGACAGGTGCAGTCTGTGGCTGTCCACAAAACCCTGTACATGGCAGCAATTATGAGGGACTGTGTGCGTGCTCACACACATGCAGAAACCTAACACCTAGGGCAAACACATACACACACACACTGCACCAACACTGGTCCAACCTGTACTGCTGCCCCTCACAAACACACATACACACACATTGGTGTTACCAGTGGCTGGCTTGGGCATACCTAACCCACACCCTGTTCATATGATGACACTGTGCCACCTCCTGCATACTACAACATCGGTGCAGGTAAAGGTAAACACGTTGCTGATGCGCAGGGTGACTACATAGATGTGTATAAGTAGTAACATGTTGGTAACTGTTCACTGTTCCAGTATAATTGTGTGTATATCCCAGCAGTCCTGCTGCAGTAACTATATGAATGTCCTCAATTGTTATCTGCACCCATACTACTTACCAAAGTGTACCAACTGCACACCATCACATACTAACATTGACTATGGCAATGCACATCTTGTGCTGTTATGTAGATTCAGCTATATGTATCTGTTCTGTCACACATGCATTTATACACACCCTGCTACCCACACACATGCACACGCTCACCTGCCATTCCCATTATTTATCACCCTACATGAGTAGCTGTTGATACATGACAGGTACACATTTGAGAAGTGCACTATGTTGTTTACTACTGGCGTCCCCTTCTCTACCTGTACTCACAGGGTGCAGGCAACCTCATCAGTTGAAAGATGTAATGTGCATCAGGTACTGTAGTACCCTGATTGCCACATCAAACATGTTTCCCATACGGAAATGCACACACAGACACATCCCACATCCACACACTTGCCACATTCAGGCTTCAGAACACTATCTAGGTATATTCGCGTACATGTGCGTGTTACAGTAGCATGTAACACTATACTGAGTACTGGCAGTTGTCTGTTGTCATGTTGTCTGTATAGAATAAAAGAATTGTTTGATTATCCTACTCCGTTTTGTGGACATTACTTGAAGAAGTGTTACCTTACATGTGTTATTGGTACCACCACCTTCTCTTTTGTAGTTTTGTTTGTATAGGGTGCTATCAACATCACTGCCTGTTAAGGGTAATGACCACCCTGCAGTGCATAGCCCCATGTGGCAAAAGCCACATCCCACCCCATCATTGTGCACACACACTAACCCCACCAACAGTAAAACACATACTTTCCATTTGCAAGATTCAAACCCATACCTAAGTGCGTTATGACAGTAGAAACAGACACATTAGCAGAGTGTGCTATTTGCAGTAGCTGGAGAAATCCTTACTAATGCTGTACTTAGAGGGTGCTGACATCATCTGTGTGTAGGAGGAGGGATGTGCACCCTGTAGTGTGTTCTCCCAGTTGGCAAAAGGCAGTTAATCCTCCCAGCATTGTGCACACACATAAACCCCACTCATATTAACACACATACATTCCCTTTGCAGGATAAAAACCCCTACCTAACTACATTATGACACTGGAGAAAGACGCATTAGCAGAGCGCGCTATACGAATTACTGGAGGACTTTACTACAGGTAATATAGTTATACAGTCCTGACATCATCAGTGTTTCAAAAGGGGGATATGCATCCTGTACTGTACTGTCACAGTTGCTAATAGGGACATTTCCCACACACACATCAATGTGTTTGAGGTTTGCATATGTGGGGGATCCAGTACTCCAGTGTGATTAGTATATGGTTTGATTGCAACAATGAGGGATATACTCCCAGTGGTGAGCAGTTTGTACTCATGTTTGTGATGATCAGGTCTAGTATATCTGCCCCTCTTGTGGGAAGGTTGGTTACCTGTTCCATAGCCAAAGAATGTCTGATCTATGGGAACCCTAGAGCTTGGGTATTGTGGCTTGTGTAATGTTCACAGTCTATGTTTGGGTAGCTGACGTCACCCAGTATGATGGTGTTTGCAGAGTAATCTAAACTCTCCTGTGTCAGCATGAAGGCTGTGTGGGAGTCCTGAGTTTGAGAGGGTGCTGTAAGAGCTCCTCTATGTCTCTTTCCATGTGATCCAGGGAGGTACGTCTCAGGTTATTTGCACCAGCATGGACAATGTCTGCCTCATAGTTGTACTTGCTGTGGAGTGACCTGTGTGCCTGTGTTATGTGGCACATTCTATCACCCGACAGGTAGCTAACTGTGACCCTCACCTTTCTCTGTCTGGAGGGCGGCACGTCTGTCAACAGCTCATGTCAAGCAAGTTCACACCCCTCATAAATGATGTGGAAACCTTCAAAGGCCCAAGGCCTGTTGAAAATATGGACCAGACTGCAGATACCTGTATAAAGGCATTCTATGGACACATCCAGGAATGCATGGATCATGAAGCCACATATGAAAGCATGACCCAATTCTCCAAAGGCAGATGTCCTGGGTGACGGACACCAGCCATAAACACACTATACAATAGAAGGATGACGCCACTACATGATACAACAACCTCCCAAAATGTGAAGGCACCACTGATGAGTATTGGAAGACAACTACAGGCACCCATATGATTGTCTAAGGCCATCTTTGAGAGAGGATTCCACAAGCCACTGAGGATAATCACAAGGCTGCCTGTAGTTATGTTAGTAACCTGGGTGGTACTACCCAGATATGCTCAGAGGTAATCCAAGATGTCACACAAAATACAAAACACACAGACATTGCCATCATCCTAGTGGACAGGTTCAATGCTGCCTTCTCCCCCACCACACCAAAAGGGCAAATATGACTCGCGGCACACTGCTGCCCCCCCTGACATCACCGATGCTCAGGTAAGAGATGCCCTTCCCAAAGCAATAAACACTGCATCAATGGGACCAGACAGTGTCCCAGGCTGTGTCCTACATGAACCACAAGAAGAGCTACACCCAGACATAACACCACTGTTCAATCCCAGCCTTAATACACAATATGTGGCCAGAGAGTGGCATACAGCAACAGTGGTCCCTCAACATTCAGGTGGTGCCTTCACGGATCCTGGACACTACTCACCCCATATGTCTGACTAGCTTTGTCTGCAAAGCTATGGCAAGGATCATCATGAACCTCACATATCTAGATATTGTGGACCTACAGACATGTCACCATACACAGTTTGGCTTTGTCAATGGCAAATCCTGCCTCTCAAACCTGTTTGATTTCTTTGAAACAGTCACCAAGGCCACTGTCAAGGGGAAGGAGGTCTACACAGCCTACCTGGATCTTGCATGAGCCTTGGATACAATACCCCACTTGTGCCTTCTAGGGAAGCTCACCAGTGTACATATTAACCCCTATGTCACTATGGGTATTGCACAGTGGCTCAAGGGCAGAACACACATGGTAGAATTGCTGGAGCCATGTCAGCCTCCAACCTGGTACAAGTGGTGTCCCACAAGGCACAGCCCTGGGAGCTGTCAAGTTCATTATATATTTATCATAGGTACAGGCCAACATGGAAGTACTGTGGCTCAGCAAGTCGCAGGTGACTGCAAACCGGACACCATAATCAACTCACCAGCTAACACACGCATCCTCCAAAAGGGACTCTTGCAAACACACGACTTGTGCCACAGCCATGGCCTCAACGTGAATGACAGAAAGCGTATAGTCATCCCTTTGTCAAACACAAAGTGACCACAACGTACCACATATGTGTTAATCCATTAAGTGCAGATGAAGGAATTATGGACCTTGGGGTACACAGGTTGATAGCATTCTACCATTTGACAACAACATGGACAAAGTGGTTAGGTAAGCATGTTATATGGGCCACATCATCATGGGATCCACATGTAGATCGGGGAGGACATTGTGCCCCTTTACTCATCCCTCATCATGCCCATAATTGACTATGATGAACCTGTCGGCATGCACCTTACCAGACACCTGCAGCAACTGGAGATACCACATATGTACCTCGACAAGGGGATCAAAGGGCTCAAACAGATGCCACATACTGACTGGTTAAAGTAACAGCAGCTCTACTCAGTGACATACTGCCTCTTCATAGGCAATCTGTGCCTGACATAGAAGGCCAGGTCATACCCTCACTTAATGGCCATGCTGCATCTCAGAATATCCAGATCCCAGCAGGATACACACCGGAAATACATGAACCTCAGGAGTGATATACATAGGACATGCTGGAGGGGCACATTCACAACTCAGAGGCTCCCTTCATTCCTGAATATTATCCTAATAGAGGTTAGGCAGACTGACTCAGTGACTATCTTCAAGAGTGATATTAATGACTGGATGTGATATTGTAGGGTTACCCTGGGTATCACTTATGTGACACTGTGAGACAGAGGCACAGTATACTAACCTTGGAAAAGGGCATAGCAAGACAGATTCACAATGCATGTTGAAAGGCACACACATTCTGGCTAGGTGGATACATGCCCTGGGCAGACATCCCTGTACGAACCTATGGACCTATGTATCTTTTTCACCATTGGCCCTATGTGCTGTTAATCACCAATGTAATCTCAATACTATGGTAGCGTGTGCAAAGGTCAGTTGTCAGTCACCTCTATGGTACAGTTGTGGAATATGTGTGTCATGTAGTAATGTCACTGCTGCCACATGTACACAGTCAACCCTATCCCCTACCCATGGATGTACATCACATGTATGAGATGGAAACACATGGCCAAACTGTGGACTAAGCACTCTGAACCCAGTACTGGCATAACCTGTCTGGTGGCATGACATACTACAGTGACAGCAATACCAATCTGATGTGGACCTACACGGACAGCAATACAAGCATGGGGACACAACAGGTCAGTTGTGAAGCCTAAGGATAGCATCCTGCATGACTGGCAGACATCTCTGCAGCTGGCACACAGGCATACATTAGGCCTGCACACAGCACACATAACACATAGCACAGAAATCCTATGTGTCAAACAAGCACAGTCTGTACAGCTATACAACACTACTGCCACAGTTGTGTTAGGTACTTTTATTGTCCAGTACAGTGAGACAATGCTCACCAGGCTGGAAAAGGTGTAGGTCACAGTGATATGCTCATGGGGCACTACGGTTCACCACATAACACAAACATACAAGTCAGTCAGATGCATGGACACATATGACTCAGTCATTGTCCATGCCACCACAGCTGATGTGGGATGCCCCTCACTGGGATACATGATAGGGAACACGGAAGGGATCACTGAGCAAGTGACACAGGCTGGTAGACCCCTGACCTTGGTTGGCATCAGACCCTCACCAGGGATTCTGAGAAATTACTGAATGCTAATGAATTAGTGTAGCTACAACACCCTAGCTGAATGGTTCTTAGCATGCAGTCACTGCATTGCTATGGAATACTGTCTTACCACTCCCACAACAGGTGAAAACATGCAACTCCTGTACATCAACAACATGTAGACTATATGCCCCAGACCAGGTGTGCATCCCTCACTACTAGGCTGATAGCATCTACATCTCACACTGTATATACACATCCCACATGCAGCACCTGCACAGAAGACCACGGTCATAATGTTACCCTGTGCAAATACCATGTATTCACATGTGGCAGGTATCACACATGCTAACTATTGAAGGTCACAGGTACATATGTGTATTTGGCACACACATACATCATGTGTGCATTGCCATAACTGGTTTAATCAATGTCATGCATTATTGTGAGTGACAACCCACACACATGGACATTCTGTGTGTGCAAAACACACGTGGCATGTCTGTAATCAAAAGCCATACATAATTGTGATATCGTTTAGAAAGGGGTATGTGCAACCTGTAGTGTGTTTTCCCAGTTGCCAAAAGGGATATATCAATCATACACACTTACCCCCCCCTTCGCACACACATGTTACTTGCTGGATTCAAACCCCTACCTAGCTATGTCATGACACTAGAGACGGACGCATTAGCACAGCGCGCTATTCGCATTACTGGGAGATTTCCTTTCCCCTGATATACTTATAGGGTGCTGACATCATCAGAGTTTAGAAAGTGGAATGATCATCCTGTGGTGTGTTTTCCCAGTTGCCAAAAGGGATGTTTCTTTCATACACACTTACACCCCTTCACACACACTTGCCACCTGCTGGATTCAAACCCCTACCTAACTATGTCATGACACTAGAGACAGACGCATTAGCACAGCGTGCTATTCGCATTACTGGGAGATTTTCTTTCCCCTGATATACTTATAGGGTGCTGACATCATCAGAGTTTAGAAAGTGGAATGATCATCCTGTGGTGTGTTTTCCCAGTTCCCAAAAGGGATGTTTCTTTCATACACACTTACACCCCTTCACACACACTTGCCACCTGTTGGATTCAAACCCCTACCTAACTATGTCATGACACTAGAGACGGATGCATTAGCACAGTGCGCTATTCGCATGACTGGAAGATTTCCTTTCCACTGATATACTTATAGGGTGCTGACATCATCAGAGTTTAGAAAGTGGAATGATCATCCTGTGGTGTGTTTTCCCAGTTGCCAAAAGGGATGTTTCTTTCATACACACACACTTACCCCCCTTCACACACACTTGCCACCTGCTGGATTCAAACCCCTAACTAACTATGTCATGACAGTAGAGACGGACGCATTAGCACAGCGCGCTATTCGCATTACTGGGAGATTTCTTTTCCCCTGATATACTTATAGGGTGCTGACATCATCAGAGTTTAGAAAGTGGAATGATCATCCTGTGGTGTGTTTTCCCAGTTGCCAAAAGGGATGATACTTTCATACACACTTACCCGCCTTCACACACACTTGCCACCTGCTGGATTCAAACCCCTACCTAACTATGTTATGACACTAGAGACGGACGCATTAGCAGAGCGCGCTATTCGGATTACTGAGAGATTCCTTTTCTCCGATATACTTATAGGGTGCTTACATAATCAGTGTCTAGAAAGGGGAATGAGCATCCTCTGGTGTGTTTTCACAGTTGCTAGGAGTAACATTTGGACCAAGTGTGTGAGCATGCCCAGTTCAGCCTTCCCATGGCATGTTGTGTGAAAGATGTCTCATTTATCTAAGTGTGTGAGCATGCCCAGTGTGGGCTTTACATATGTTGAACTCTGCAGCCCATCACATTTGTGGATGAGTGTGACCTTCAACAAATACCTCCAGTTTATGTTTGTGTGTTCTGTGCCATGTTGTGTAGTTACTGTCCAAATGCTTTTTGTGTGAACAAAACAGGGAGTATACTGTGCCTGCAGGTTTTGCATGGGATACTTTGCACACAATTGTCAACATCCGTTCATACTGACCTAACACTATAGCACTGTATAGTGTAGTGTTTCAGTACTTTCACTGTGGTGGTCAGTATCCTGGGCTTTAGTCCTATCACCGCTTTACATTTCCATAGTGTACACAACAGCCTGGTTAGGGTCCAGTTGTGCACATCTGCACAAAGGCGGTGCCTCTACAGACCCTGGTGCCCCATAAGCTTAACAAGTGTAGTCTGCAAATCTATGGAGAGGATCATAATTGAGCTCATAAACAAAGATATAGGGGACATGCAGACATTGTACCCATCCCATTTTTGCTTGATCAAGGGCAGATCATGCCTTTTGTACTGGGTTGACATCTTCAAAACGGTCACTTAGGCCATTGTTGGGGAAAGGCAGTCCATACAGCCTACCTTGGCCTTGCAAACACTTTCAACACAATACCCCACTCAGGTATTGTGGAAAACCCTAACAACTGAAATGTAAACCCATATGTCACAAGATGGGTTTCAAACTGGCTTAAGGATGGGACCCACAGGGTTAGAGTTGCTGGCACTATGTTAGACTCCAGGCTGGTCACAGGTGGTGTCACACAGGGCTCAGTCCTTGGCCCCCATTGTTTGTCATGTACTTCCCAGAAGTACAGGCCAACATGGGAGGACTTTGGATGACAATGTTTGCAGATGACTGCACACTGGGCGCCATAGTGGACAGTGCATCAGACATGGATATCCTTCAGAAGGGACTCACAGTAACTGATAGCTGGTGCCAGGGCCATGGCCTGAAGTCAAAGTGCACAACATGTGTAGACATATCCTTCAGGAAAAGCAAGGTAACCCCAAGCTACCATATAGGTGGCAATCCTCTAAGCACAGAGGAGGTTATCATGGACCTGGGGACCCAGGTTGACAGTTGCCGTTCTTCTGAGACTCACGTTGCTAAAGTGGCTAGAAAGACCTTCTACATTGCCCACCTGATCAGGATGGGATTCACATCCAGATCTAGTGGGTCATTGTTCCCCTGTACTCTTCACTTATCAGACCGGTGATCGAGTAGAATGCCCTATTATGGCTGTATCTCACCCAACATCTGCAGCAATTGGAGACACCCTGAATGTCCCCCACCTAAAGGATCAAGGAACCCCAACAGCTGCCATATGCTGCCAGATTGAAGACACTCCCACTCTATTCACTCACATACATTCTGCTTAGAGGTGACATGTGCCTGACATGTGAGGCCATGTCCAAACAGGGATTAATGGACATGCTCCACCTCAGAATCGGCAGATCCACCTGAACCGCTAGTGCAGGTGACTTACACCTTAGCAGGGATGTACGTTGGACATGTTGGAAGGATGGAGTTATCACCCGGAGACTCCCTATGCTGTGGAATACAATCCCGGTCCATGTGAGGCAGAGCACCTTGCTGGCTGTGTTCAAGAGGTATCTTGACCAGTGGATGGAAGGTCATACGTTTATCCCGGGGATCGTCACTGTGGATGGAAGGTCATACGTTTATCCCGGGGATCGTCACTGTGTCACTGCTGGAGAGAGGCATGACAAAATAATGGGCACAGTACTGTTTCCATATAAGGGGTGGTGTATGCCAACGAACTCTGTGCTAGGCTTATACCTGCCTTAGGGAAGATAGCCTAGTATAAACCTATGTACCTATGAACCTATCTGACCATGTTGCATTATGTTCAGATGTGAACTACTTACAACAGCCTCATCCAACATCAGTAGTGTATTCCACAACATGGGTGTACATTGGCAAACACTACCGATGTGCCCTAGGCCATTTCTAATGCTAGTCAGAGAGTGTGTTTGTCCATCAACACATTGTAAGTGTAGTTTGCCATGACATATGTCTTGTTTAGTATACTGTGCCTCTGTCTACCTGTGACATAACATTGATACCCAGGCTAAACCTCCCATCTCCCATCCACTCATTAGGATTCCTGCTGAGGGGACTCAACGAGTGTCTCTATGGACAACCTGTACTGGTAGTTTACTCATGCGTGGGATTGGCTTCTGTGTTTTGGATAATGCAGTACAGCCTGTCCTAAATATGTCAGTGCAGGGGTTCAGGTCCCTCATGTGCATAGCTCCCTGCCATTCAGATTGTACAAGGTGCAGCATGTGCATTGATTCCAGCTCGGACATGGCTTTCTACATCAGGCACAGCTTGCATCTGGGTGGACAGCATGGCAGTGTGTGGAGCTGCACTCTGTTTAATCAGGCTACACATTACATGTGTTCCAGCTCTGTCATACTCCTGGTGAGGTACTGTTGTGGACTTTACAGGTGCTGGATGTGTTTGCATGAGGTACACCCCACAGGGGCTATTGTGGTCATTTCTAATGCTGATGAAAGATAACTGCAGAACCACAATGACCTCTCCTTAGCTAGATGTCAGACAGCATGGACCATGCAATCACAAATAAAAACAGGACCCTCTCCACAAAGGGAAAGTGTCCTGTCTGGTGGACCCCAGCCATAAACAAACTGTATGACAGATGAGGGTTACTAATGCAAGACAGAGCTACATCTCCAAAAGGGAAGACAGCTGTGATCAGCACTAGTAGAAAGCTACATTATCTCATAAAGACATGCAAGGTCAACTTGGGGACATAAATCACCATAGACAATGAAGGTAACCACACTGCTTTCTTCAGTTATGTCAGACACCTGGTTGTGAACCCTTGGATATGCTCAGAGTTGGTACACAACAACATATATTTCAGTGACCTGACAGATACTGGCAAAATTCCGGCGGACAGCTTCATTGCGATTTACCCCCTCCCTCACCCCCAAAAGAAGATAGTTATCACTGCTGTATGTAACCTCACTGTCATCTTGGATGTCCATGTGAGAGCCGCACTCAGCAAAGACAAGTACACAGCATCCATGGGACCTGCTGGTATCTCCGGTTGCATGCTATGTGAACTCCAGAAGGGGCTGGACCCGTATATACAACTGCTATTTAACTTAGTCTTGCTACAGGATATGTACCTGAACACTGGCATACGGCAACAGTGGTCCCACTCCACAAAGGAGATGCCTCCACAGACCATGGCAACTACCACCACACAAGCTTAACCAGCCTTGTCTGCAAAGATATGGGAAGAGTCATTATGGAGCTCTTACACAGACACATTACTGACCTACAGACCCTTGTTCCCACCTAGTTCAGCTTTGTACAGGGCAGATCCTGCCTTTTGCACCTAGTTGACTACTATGAAACTGTCAGTAGGGCCATCAATGAGGGCTACGCAGTCCACACAGCCTACCTGCACTTGGCTAAGGCCTGTGACACAATACCACACTCAGGCATCATAGCCAAGCTCAACAGCTGACATATAACAGCATATGTCGCAGGATAGGTTGCAAAATGGCTAAGAAACAGAACCCATAAAGTCAACATTGCAGGTGCCTTGTCAGATTCGAAGCCAGTCACAGGTGGTGTCCCACAAGGATGTGTCCTGGGACCCCTCTTAATTGGTATTTACTTTTCAGATGTGAAAGCAAACATATAGGGGTTGTGACTGACAAAGTTTGCAGATGACTGCAACCTAGGCACCATAGTGAATACATCAGCTGCACACACATACTACAGAATGCCGTCACAAAGGCGGATAGCTGGTGCCAGACGCATGGCCTGAAACTGAATGCAACTGATGTGTATTCATCCCCTTTGGGAGGAACAAAGTACCCACAGATCAATACATAGACAGCAACCCACTGAGCACAGACAACAAATCAGACACCTGGGGACACATGTAGATAGTGACATCTCTTTTGACACCCCTGTTGCCAAAGTGGTTAGGAAGGCTTTCTATCTTGCCCACCTTATCATGGAGGGTTTTCCATCAAGATCATAGGAGGTCATTGTTCCACTATCCTTCTCCCTTATCAGGCCCATGATTGAATACAAAGCCACATATGGTATGTACCTCGCCCAGCAATTGCAACAGCTGGAGACACCCCAAAAGTACCTACCATGAAGATCAGGGTTCTTCAACACATGTCATATGCTTCCAGAATAGAGGGAATCCAGCTTTGTTCAGCATACTTACAGGTGACCTATGCCTGACATACAAGACCATGTCCGATCAGGATTTGGTGGACATGCTCCACTGCAAGCAATCCAAATCCACCAGAGCCATGAGAGCTGAGGATTTGAACCTCACAAAGAAGGTGCCTCCACCAACCCCGGAAACTACCATCCCATCAGCTTGACAAGCCTGTTCTGCTAAGCTATGGAGAGGATCATAATGGGAATTATAAATGAAGACATAGGGGACCTGCAGACATTGGATCCAATCCAGTTTGGCTTTGTCAAGGGCAGATCATGCCTTTTAAACTTGGTTGACTTTTTCAAGACAGTCACCCAGGCCATTGACGTGGGCAAGGCAGTCCACACAGCCTACCTTGACCTGGCAAAGGCTTTCGACACAATACCCCACTCGGGTATCATTGAAAACATCACCAGCTTAATTGTGAACCCATACATCACAGCATGGGTTGCAAACTGGCTATGTGACGGAACACACAGGGTCAAAGTTGCTGGTGCCATGTCACACTCCGGAGCTGTCACAAGTGGTGTCCCACAGGGCTCAGTCCTGGGCCCACATTTGTTCAGCATCTACTTTTCAGAAGTACGAGCAAACACAGGAGGATTATGGCTGACAAAGTTTGAAGATGACTGCAAACTGGGAAGCATAGTTGGAAACCCATCTGACACAGACATCCTTCAGAAGGGTCTCATAGACACGGATAACTGGTACCAGAGCCATGGCCTTACATTAAACACTAAACAATGCATAGCCATACCCTTCAGGAAGAACAAGGTTACCACTAGTTCCCATCTAGGTGGCAATCCTCTAAGCACAGAGGAGGTTATCAGGGACCTGGGCACCCAGGTTGACAGTAACCTTTGTTTGACACTCACATTGCCAGGGTAGTTTGGAAGACCTTCTACATTGGCCACCTCATCATGCAGGGATTCACATCTAGATCAAGGGAGGTCATTGTTCCCCTGTACTCATCACTCATCAGACCAATGATTGCATACAATGCCCCATTCAGAATGTATCTGACCCAACACCTGCGGCAATTGGATGGGCCCACAAATTCCTCAACAGGAGGTGAAAGGGTCTCAAACATATTTCTTATGCTGCCCGACTGAAGGAATTCCAGCTGTATTCAGTCGCCACCGTCTGCTCAGAGGTGACCTGTGCCTGACATACAAGGCTATGTCCATCCCAGAATTAATGAACATGCTTCACCTCAAGACCTCTACATCCATCAGAACTACAAGGGCAGGAGACTTAAACCTCAACACAGATATTAATAGGATGTGCTGGAGGGACAGAGTCATCACCCAGAGAGTCCCTATGCTGTGGAACAACATCCTGGTACATGTGAGGCTGAGTACCTCACTGGCTTTGTTCAAGTGAGATCTTGACCAATGGATGGGAGATTGCAGGTATACCCCAGGGATAACCTCAGTATCACTGCTTGACAGAGGCACAGCAAAATAATGGGCATATTATCCATCAAATTGAAGGGGTGGCAGAAGCCACAAAACTCTGGGCTAGGCTTATAAATGCCCTAGGGCAGATAGCCTAGTATGAACCTATAAACCTATGAACATAGGCCTGGGGCAGTTCCTGCTATTAGGACAGTGGTCTGCAGCAAGCTATAGAGTAGTAGTCAGTTTTAGCCATTGGTTTTTGACCATGGCTATTCCATGTTGCTTCTTGTTGTGGTACAAACATGGGTGTGTGGTTATCCATGCCATTTATTGCTAGTCACCCTCATTTTTATCTTGTTCCATGTTTTTGCACATGTACATCACTGTATGAAGTGCGACCTGGTAGTGTCAGGGTGCTGATGTGGGCTTTGACCCTGTTTTCTATTACAGCACTGATATCTACATTCTCTATACTGTGTGTGTTTACACTGCATGCATCTTGATGTTTATACTTCTGGCATTGGGTAGCATTACATCTAGGTTCCTATCCCTTGTGGTACCCATGAGGTGGGTTTGTGTTTTTGTGGTTTATGATTGTTGAGGGTGGATGTTAGTTGGGGTCCTCAGGTGTGCATATGGTACATGATATTACATTACTTAACACATGGCATTCATGCCTCAGGTGGTGCTGCAGGGCCGCCTCTGTCAGATGCACATACTACACTCCCTGTACATGTTTGGAAGCAGGTTGTATCATGTTAGGCATCCCTGTTACTGTATGAGTGAGTCAGAGCGGGTATCAGTCCCAGTGTTCCTACTGACCAAGTGTATGTGCTATGCGTTGCCTCTTTGCCAAGGCCAGGGCATACTGGGCACGCCTCCTTCTGCCTACTGGGACAAGGTCAGGTTGTTCCTCCTCCGAGTCACCCCATGCCTGTGGTGGCCTTGGCAATGGTGGGGGGATGTTTGGCCCAGCCCTGTGCTGGTACTGCTGCAGCTGTTTCCGCAGGATCATATTATGTAGCATAGCACATATCATGATCATTTGGGTACATAGGTTCATAGGTTCATAGGTTCATACTAGGCTATCTGCCCAAGGGCATTTATAAGCCTAGCCCATAGTTATTTGGCTTTCGCCACCCCTTTAGTTTGAATAAAACTATGCCTATTATTTTGCTGTGCCTCTGTCAAGCAGTGACACTGAAGTAATCCCTGGGGTATATCTGCGATCCCCCATCCATTGGTCAAGATTCCTCTTGAACAAGGCCAGCGAGGTGCTCTGCCTCACATGTACCGGGATTTTGTTCCACAGCATAGGGAGTCTCTGGGTGATGAATCTGTCCCTCCAGCATGTTCTATTAATAACCGTGTCAAGGTTTAAGTCTCCCGCCCTTGTGGTTCTGAGGGATCTAGATTTTTTGAGGTGAAGCATATTCATCAAATCAGGGTTTGACATGGCCTTATGTAGTTGGTGTGTACTGCAAGGCTCCACCAGATGTGTCCAGACACCGGAACCGTGACTTGAGCAGCCCAAACACACGCTCTATGACATTACGTGTTTGTGCGTGTGCCTCATTATGGCGTTCCTGTTTAGGTGTGTGTGCATTTCTGATGGGTGTCATCAGCCACGGCTCAAGTGCATAACCTGCATCCCCCACTAGGTGTCCATGTGGGAAGTCCCCATTGGCAAATGATTGGTACAGCTGCGTCAGATGCCAGATATGGGAATCGTGGTAGCTCCCAGGGCAGCCAGCACACACATTCATTATTATGCCCTGGGCATCACACACGACCTGGCAGTTGATGGAGGGGTATCCCTTGCGGTTAATGTAGGCTCTACCCCGCTCACCGGCTGGTGCTTTGATGCATATGTGCGTGCAGTCTATTGCACCCAGCACCTCAGGGTATCCTGCTATTTGCTGGAAGAGACGCATATTGCTGGCCACAACCTCACGGTCATTAGGGACATATATATGATCACTGACATGTGCTGACATGGCATCCAGGAACTGGTGCAGTACTCTGGAGGCTGATGCCTGTGATATCCCCATCATATCACCAGTTGGTCTCTGGAAGGTACCTGTTGCTAGTATTCTTAGGCCAACACATACCTTGGTTTCCACTGGGATGGGTTCCCCTCTGTTGGTTCTGTGTGTGAGATGTGGCCTGCACAGCTCAACAATCTGCTGCAGAAGGTCTCTGTCCACTCTGTAGCGCTCTACTATCTCCAGCTCATGTAACCCATGGTAGGTGACCCTGGGCCTGTATACTCTTCTCCTTCTCCTCACTCTGGGTTGTCTGTCAGCATCTGCATTGTCACCACCCTCAGCAATTCGCCTATGCCTGATTATAATAGCTATGGCAGCCCCTAGCATTTCTGCTCTGAGTTCAGCTTTTTTCAGTTTTCAATTCTGATAGCTTAGTTTCTGGCAGTATCTCTTGTGAGAAACAGCCTGCACCGCTCTTTGCAGTGTTTTAAGTGCTGGGTTGGGCTTCTAGTCTGCCTGTGTAATTGCCTGCTTCTAATTGTTTCCACCAATTAACTCCAGCAGTATCTTCTGGCATTTTCCCTGTATTTTAGTTGTTTCCTGTTTCCTCTCTGTTTCCTGAGGAGGAGCAATGTGCACACCAGCTTAAACACGCTCACAGTCACTTAAACTTGCGCACACATCCCTACACAGTGTTACACGCTGTGAGCTTGGCTGATTCATGTTAAAACGCGCGCACACTGCCTTACACACGTGCACGCCCACGCAAACCGTTCTAAACGGTTTGCAACACGCTCCCACATGTTGAACCTGCCTTACACGCGCGCACACACGCGCATGCACGTATTTCAAGAAACTTTGAGTGTAGGGATAGCATATACCCTCAATTTCTTGACTTTCCTAGTGTTCTGTTGGGACACACCTCCCTCCCTGATGTCTGTCTGTCATCTCTTACCTTACATTGCCCTCCAATCTGGTACATTTATTACTATCCTTCCCCCCCGTGATGTCACCTACCTCTTACTCTGTTCCTCCCCCTTCTCTAACTCTTACACTACTCAGAAAGTGCTCATTACCTATGTGGCAGTGTGATTCAGTATTGTAACCCTCATTTACATAGGATTGCCTAGTAATGACTAGTTACATGTCTTACACGGAGCTTCCCCCCCTTGACAACCACTAAACGGAGGCCATATTGTTTTTGGTCTGCAAGTCCCTCCATTGACATTCCATGTAATACATAAATCCCACAACTGTGGGCTTATAAGCTTCGTTTTTTAGTTTTAGGTAGCGCACCCCGTTTGCGCGGGTGTGCGCTGCAGTTAAACCCAGAAATCTCGTGAAAAAAAAAAAAAGTTATATAACTTATTTTTGCAACAGTTTTTCATGCCAATGGCCACATATTTGGCCATTGGCATGCTTAATGAAACATATGCACCCTTTATTTGGAGCTGACATAGCTCCGTTTTTAATTTTGCAGAAATGTACTCAGTTGTCAGCTGAGTACATTTCTGCAGCTAACACGTCCATTACACGGACTGGTTTTGGCTTCGTGGATCGCTCAAATACCTCATTTGCATATCTTTACGCTGCAAATGAGGTATTGAGCATTTCCACGCCCAGTCCGTGTAAGAGACGTGTTAGCTGTCTCTTACACGGAGATTTGGGCTGTTCCTGAATCGGGAGGCTTACACGGAGGCTTACACTACTCTTGAACTCCGTGTAAGCCTTCCTGAATCTGGCCCCATGTATATACTTTGTCTTCCTTGTTTTCTTGTATCAAAATCTGATCACCTTTCTTAACAAAAATAGCTTCAGTGGCTAAATAAAAAGATTTCATATTAAGTTTTACAACATCTACCAGGTAAAGATGGGTATGGATTTTATCACAGTGTTGTAAAGGAATTCATCATGCTTACATTGAATAAAACAAACTGATTATTTGCATTACAAAATCAGTTAGTGTGCCACTGCTTACATCGAGATCAAAATAGCTTCATATTTATTAGAGCTGAGGATGTTATTTTTATTTCTTTAGCTGCTTTAAGCATTGATCTTGAAGAAATTAGTCTGCTGTGCGAGTGTCCACTCATTCAGATTGTATATCCCTGTTCTAAACTATAAAACTCTCTCTCTCTTTCTCTCTCTCTCTCTTTCTATATATATATATATATATATATATATATATATATATATATATATATATATATATTAATTGGTCACATAAGTCCAACTCCCTGTAGCTTTGGCTCAGAAAACCTTGTGTCTTGATGTTTCACACAGCATTTGGATGTGCTCTTTCAACTGTTGCATAAAAGATGGCATTAAACTCTCCTCTTAATGATCATATCATCTCATAACTAAGGATACTTGGTTTTGTGAAAACATTTAGTAAAATGTATCAAAGCTATAACCAGAAACAGTAATGATAATTGTCTCCTCTTGTGTTGTCCTCATTCTAAACATTGCCCCAAACCTAGCAGCATAATATTTCATTTCTAAAATGTTAATCTTAAACAATTTATGGATAAATAAATAAACCTATTTTCTCTGATCTGGCTAGATGGCTATACATTTGAACCTGGAAAAGGTTATTTAAACATGTTTTTTATTGTTACTTTCACCTCTTGCAGCAAAATTACTCCAGCTGGTAAAATATGAAAATAAGAAAGTAAAAAGTTATACTTCATTTTACAAGTTAAACCTCAAACTTTGAGTGAAGTAGTAATGCCATAAACCACAATTTAGCATTTACTAACAGTCCATATAAGAAATATATATTCTTTGGAAAGCAAGCCTGCTAAACTGGATTGCTAAACTACTGCTCAACAACAGAAAAAAATAAAAGCATGAAACTTGGATAATAAAGGCATAGCACAAAACTTAGCTGGAATAAAACTGTGCAAAAATGCATGCAAGCACATCAGTAGATACTGTATGTGTATCTGTTTCTCACATACTTTGGGCATATGTTAAACATGGCCAGTAGAACTTGGGTAGGAAAAAGAATAGCAATTTGAAGCTCAGACTTTTGTTTTATTGGAGCTACTTTAGGCAAAATTCCTTTTTGTTTAATTTTCTATTCTTTGAATCTGAGCTGTTGGAAAAAAGAGAGCTGTGCGGCTTTTGGCTTCTCCTAAGGATACATCTGAGGATTCATCTTGCATCTCTTCCACATCAAGGGTATCAAATGTATTTGCTGTCTGGATTGCAAACGGCTACCTCTTAATTTCCTTTCATGGTAAATAATCAGACCTTCTGGCTTACTCTTGCATGTAATAAGTGCTATTAGGACTATTCATTGGGTTTCTGCCCTCAGCTTCAGCACTGCATAGACTTTCCCAGGCTTAGTAGGTATCTTATAATTCCTTATATCTTATACCTCCTGATTTGTGGAGAGACCTGAGGTGCTGAAGAAGCACTTGACAGTGAAGTAACCCAAACAGGTAGGTTGGAAAGTCTTATGTTTTAAGTTTTTGTATTTACCTTGCCAGTTAAGTTAAAGGATATCATTCACTCTGCAAGTGTGTTTGTAAAATGACAGTGAACCTTATAAAAATAAGAGTACTTGAAGTAAAGTGAATGATTTGTACTTCAAGACAACATCAGTTTAGGAGATTTGATACAGTTTAACTTATTTTGCTAGGTTGCATTTGTCATACAATTCAGTATCATAAAAAATGATTTGTTGTAGCTGCTTAGCTGTGAGTAAGGACTTAAGTGCCCTATGAACCTGTTCACTAACAATTTACTGTTGTAGCTGGGGCACTCTTGGGAAATTAAAATGAAGGTACTTAACATTAGACTTTCCTTCAGATCCTTAGACAAACTAAACAAATATTATTTTGTCATAATAATAAAATACCACCAAGACCACCGATCCAAGAAGTAAGTGAATTTAATGAAACACTTAGCACCTCGGCTTACACAGCCTTCCAAGACTCTTGGAAAAAAACTTTAAATCTCAGTTACATTCCTACCTTTACTGTAACAGAAAATGCAACTGCATTCTCCCCACCTAGTCCTATAAGTCTCTCTCCACCTTGAACCCCCTCTCCAGCTGTGATTACTAGCCTCTCTAGCTATGATCTATAGGCTACCACACATATGTACATATTGTAAATATCAGATTTATACCATGTACCTAAGAATCTACACCTGCTCTCTAACTTGAAATTTAACTGTAAATTGTTCATTAATAATATTATGTCTGTATCTACAGGTAACATGTACCTAAGAAATTACACCTGCTCTCTAGCATGAAACATAATTGAAAATTGTTCTTGTTTTCTATATTGTATCTGTATCTAACCTTTGTAACATGGAGTTTTTCTCCCCGGGCCTCCACTGAAAGCGGGCTCTCTGAGCCCAGTGGACATCCCCGGTCATCAAACTGGAAATAAATAAATAAATAAAGGTTCCTGAGAGGAACACGTAAAATAATACCCCCTGTATGATGTAGTTAGGTGTCATCCACAGCTTCAGGCTTCAGACTGTTAAGACACAATTTATTGATCGTTTAAGAAGTGAAGCTGGCCAAAAATACATGAGACTGCTCAGCGATTTTTTTTAAACCTGAAGAAGAACAAATTTCCTATTTTATTTCTAAGAAACAAAAAGAACTGGAATGTTGTGATTTACAGGACCAGCATTTATGCCAGATTGAATAGTTACAAGTGAACTTAAACACTTATGACAATAAGCTTAAACTACAAAAAATGAGTAAACTGAATCGAGATCATAGGGATTTCACTAACGGTCATATCTTTGAATGGCCTAGAGAGGACAATATCACTCGAGGACGACCCCATTTTTCAACTACCAAACAAATGAAAGCCATACAAGGTTTGGCTGTAAAAGAGACTGCTAACACTTTGCAACCTTCTCGAACAACTACTACCTCATCAACTTCTCTTCCCTCTTCGACTTTATCTACAGGAGAGGAGGTTTCTACTGTCAGCACTGATATTGTCACCAGGGATCTGGGAGGTACTGGTGCTAACGATATCAATGATGGTAGTAATTCCAACACCACCATTAATTGTGCTACTAGACCCAAAGAAGCGACGACGCACCTACAAGTAAACTGGCCGCTGACGGTTTTTGTGAGGGAGAATTCGTACACGCCAAAGAGGACGCAGAGTCAAGAACGCAAATGAAAGAAGTTTGTGGACTAAATACTGGGGGTAATGACTTAGTAGTTAACTTATCCAAGATCACACTGGATCCTGATGTTATCAGCCTGTTAAATAAGGGGCTGAGTTTTATTCCAGCTGTTTCTTCTGATGTGAATGAATCCATGATGGATGTTAGGTTGTTCTGCAGGAACGTGTCCCTGAAATGTATTTTTGGAGAAAGTTCTACGAAAGAACAGCAGACCTATAAGAAATTGAGTTTATTTACCCCAGTTAATCCTCCTCAAGTAGAACTTTTTATGAAATTGTGTGAGGATGAAATAAATAAGGTGAGAGGTACAACAGATAAAGTTAAGAATTGCTTCTATAATTTGAACAGGAAAGAAAGAGAGGCTCTCCAACAGCTGAGAAGGACAGATAGCTTGGTGATCAAACCAGCAGATAAAGGTGGCTGCATAGTAGTGATGGATGAAGACTGGTATCGTAATAAAGTTTCACTGATGTTGGATGATAACATGACTTATCGCAAATTGAGTAAGAAAGAAGTAAATCAGAGAATTAAACATATCAGAGGGAGCACCTATGATCTATTGATTGAAAGAAGGATCAGTCAAGATTTATATGAATTTTTTGAAACACCTCATCCTATGTTTCCCAGCATTGGTGGATTACCTAAGATACATAAAGATCTTTTGGACCCTCCCTTATGTCCCATTGTCTCTGGGAGAGGATGGATCACTGAATCCATATCTATGTATGTTGAAAATGAACTCAAGAAAGCTTTGCCTTATGCTACCACTGTCTTAAAGGATACAGGCAGCTTCTTGGAAGACTTGTTTTCCACTGTTAAGTCTCTGGATGGTTTTGATAACCTTCTACTTGTAACTATGGACATAACCAGTCTCTTTACTGTGATCCCCCATGAGTATGGCCTAAGGGCCTTACATGATTTTTTGATTAGACATAACTTAACAACGGAACCTCTTTGTTCTCTGCTGGAATTAGTCCTTCAGAATAACATCTTTATTTATGGAGATACCTTTTATTTGCAAACGTGGGGTGTGGCCATGGGAACTCCATGTGCCAACAGTTATTCAAACTTGGTCTTGGCTGAGTGAGAATTTAAAACAATCTTCAGTGATGGAAATATCTGGAAGAATGAACTTGTCTATTATGGGCAATTTGTGGATGATGTTTTTTGTTTATGGAAAGGAGGTATTGACCAATTGGATCTTTTTGTCAGCTTTATTAACAACAGTAAATCCAAAAACACGGAAACAGTCCTCCAACTGTCGAACGTATCACTTTATTCACTGATGCAAAGTTAAACTCCAAATAAAACGTAAACGCTTTATAAAACCAGTGTGCGTTTTCGTCTACATAAAAATGTAAGACTTCATCAGACAAACACATACTTCCAAAATTACACATTATATACTCTCATATAATTAAAAACCAACCAATAAAAAATCATTACTTTGTGATCTCATTAAATGAGTGTGCATAAAAAAGGCTCATTACAGACAAGTTATAAAGTAAAAACACATTTTGATGTTCACCACAATGATACTAAATTCCATTTGCTCCATTGTTGAAATTCATTTGTTCATAATAAATATAATTTAAAAACTTTAGAATAAGAAAATAAATACATAAATAAATAATTAAAATCATGTTGTTAATTGATGCTTCCATTCCTTTATATTAACATTCTAAAAACTCCTTGTTTAAATAGCACCATCTGCTGTTCTTAGAGAGCTATTGCTAGCACTAACTAAATTCTAGCTGCTCTCAATTTTAACACAGAAGTTAAAGATATATGTTCATTAAGCCCTGGGCTGCTTGTTGCTTGTAATAATATCTGCCACCACAGCTCTTTGAATTCTAGTCTTTCTTCCCAGAGGCCTCCCCTTGTTTCCTTCTTAACCTGTTCTACCACAAAAAAGGAGAATCTAGAATTCTCACAGACTAAGGTGTGCTTGTATAGAGCATTTGTTTCTTTTTTCCTTGATATCTCATAGGTGTGTTCGTAAATTCTCTTTTTCAATGCTCTTTCTGTCTTTCCCACATAGTATGAATTGCATTGTGAACACATAGCTAAATATACCACCCCTTGTGAATCACAATTAAAATAACCTGTAGCATTAATGTTAACATCCCTAGCTATTAAAGAAATCTCAGTCTTATTACTAACATATGGACACTGATTACAGTGTCCACACTGATATGTTCCATACCTTTTATTAGGTAGAACCATTTTGGTAGAATTTTCATTGTTGTTCAATTTATTGTACTCCAACAACTTTTTTATACATCTGCCATTTTTATAAACTATTTTAGGCATGTCTTTTTTGATATTCAGGAGGTCAGAGAAGGAGATGAAATTGACCCACTCCCTCTGAAAAATCTTTTTCACTTTGATATTAAATGAATTAAATTCCATTACCAAGGCCGATTTGTATTGAGACTCCCCTTTGTCACCAATGTTGTTAGTGTTCACAAGGGGTTCAATATTGTTATCTAAATTAATCAGTTCTGTGCCCTTTATTGGCTTGAATTTTGTTGATCTATTATGTTCCACTTCTCTTCTAATGTTGGAAAAAATTCTTGTGGATAGCCCCTAGCCAGAAACATCCCCTCCAATGTGTTACATTCCTTAAAAAAATCCTCATTCCTACTAGTCATGCGACACCCCCTCACAAATTGTCCCTTGACAATGTTCTTTTTACAGTGTGGGGGGTGTGCACTAGTGAAATGCAAAAAGGAATTGCAGAAGGTACTTTTTCTAAAAACCTTAGTTTCAAAATCCATATTACTCATGTTCTTGTATACTTCCACATCTAAATATTGTAATCTGTCAATGGACATAGTATATGTAAATCTTAGAAAATTGGTGGTGTTCTGAATATAATTAAAAACCTCCAAAAATTTCTCACTACCACCCGTCCAGAAAATAACTATATCGTCTAAAAAGCGCCTATAAAGCGTCCAGTATTGTTCATATCCGGAATTAAGAACAAAATTTGATTCCCATGCTGCTAACACAATGTTAGCATAAGTGGGTGCGCATGCCGCACCCATTGCTACACCACTTGTTTGCTGATAGTATTCTCCATTGAATACAATGAAATTATTCCTTAGTACAACTTCAACTAATTCTACTGCTGCTGTTTTTTCTGAATGTGTGAGTTTTTTGGAAGACTTGTTTTCCACTGTTAAGTCTCTGGATGGTTTTGATAACCTTCTACTTGTAACTATGGACATAACCAGTCTCTTTACTGTGATCCCCCATGAGTATGGCCTGAGGGCCTTACATGATTTTTTGATTAGACATAACTTAACAACGGAACCTCTTTGTTCTCTGCTGGAATTAGTCCTTCAGAATAACATCTTTATTTATGGAGATACCTTTTATTTGCAAACGTGGGGTGTGGCCATGGGAACTCCATGTGCCAACAGTTATTCAAACTTGGTCTTGGCTGAGTGAGAATTTAAAACAATCTTCAGTGATGGAAATATCTGGAAGAATGAACTTGTCTATTATGGGCAATTTGTGGATGATGTTTTTTGTTTATGGAAAGGAGGTATTGACCAATTGGATCTTTTTGTCAGCTTTATTAACAACAGTAAATCCAAAAACACGGAAACAGTCCTCCAACTGTCGAACGTATCACTTTATTCACTGATGCAAAGTTAAACTCCAAATAAAACGTAAACGCTTTATAAAACCAGTGTGCGTTTTCGTCTACATAAAAATGTAAGACTTCATCAGACAAACACATACTTCCAAAATTACACATTATATACTCTCATATAGTTAAAAACCAACCAATAAAAAATCATTACTTCGTGATCTCATTAACTGAGTGTGCATAAAAAAGGCTCATTACAGACAAGTTATAACGTAAAAACACATTTTGATGTTCACCACAATGATACTAAATTCCATTTGCTCCATTGTTGAAGTTCATTTGTTCATAATAGATATAGTTTAAAAACTTTAGAATAAGAAAATAAATACATAAATAAATAATTAAAATCATGTTATTAATTGATGCTTCCATTCCTTTATATTAACATTCTAAAAACTCCTTGTTTAAATAGCACCATCTGCTGTTCTTAGAGAGCTATTGCTAGAACTAACTAAATTCTAGCTGCTCTCAATTTTAACACAGAAGTTAAAGATATATGTTCATTAAGCCCTGGGCTGCTTGTTGCTTGTAATAATATCTGCCACCACAGCTCTTTGAATTCTAGTCTTTCTTCCCAGAGGCCTCCCCTTGTTTCCTTCTTAACCTGTTCTACCACAAAAAAGGAGAATCTAGAATTCTCACAGACTAAGGTGTGCTTGTATAGAGCATTTGTTTCTTTTTTCCTTGATATCTCATAGGTGTGTTCGTAAATTCTCTTTTTCAATGCTCTTTCTGTCTTTCCCACATAGTATGAATTGCATTGTGAACACATAGCTAAATATACCACCCCTTGTGAATCACAATTAAAATAACCTGTAGCATTAATGTTACAATCCCTAGCTATTAAGGAAATCTCAGTCTTATTACTAACATATGGACACTGATTGCAGTGTCCACACTGATATGTTCCATACCTTTTATTACGTAGAACCATTTTGGTAGAATTTTCATTGTTGTTCAATTTATTGTACTCCAACAACTTTTTTATACATCTGCCATTTTTATAAACTATTTTAGGCATATCTTTTTTTTATATTCAGGAGGTCAGAAAAGGAAATGAAATTGACCCACTCCCTCTGAAAAATCTTTTTCACATTGGTATTAAATGAATTAAATTCCATTACCAATGCCGATTTGTATTGAGACTCCTCTTTGTCACCAATGTTATTAGTGTTCACAAGGGGTTCAATATTGTTATCTAAATTAGTCAGTTCTGTGCCCTTTATTGGCTTGAATTTTGTTGATCTATTGTGTTCCACTTCTCTTCTAATGTTGGAAATAAATTCTTGTGGATAGCCCCTAGCCAGAAACATCACCTCCAATGTGTTACATTCCTTAAAAAAGTCCTCATTCCTACTAGTCATGCGACACCCCCTCACAAATTGTCCCTTGACAATGTTCTTTTTACAATGTGGGGGGTGTGCACTAGTGAAATGTAAAAAGGAATTGCAGAAGGTACTTTTTCTAAAAACCTTAGTTTCAAAATCCATACTACTCATGTTCTTGTATACTTCCACATCTAAATATTGTAATCTGTCAGTGGACATAGTATATGTAAATCTTAGAAAATTGGTGGTGTTCTGAATATAATTAAAAAACTCCAAAAATTTCTCACTACCACCCGTCCAGAAAATAACTATATCGTCTAAAAAGCGCCTATAAAGCATCCAGTATTGTTCATATCTGGAATTAAGAACAAAATTTGATTCCCATGCTGCTAACACAATGTTAGCATAAGTGGGTGCGCATGCCGCACCCATTGCTACACCACTTGTTTGCTGATAGTATTCTCCATTGAATACAATGAAATTATTCCTTAGTACAACTTCAACTAATTCTACTGCTGCTGTTTTTTCTGAATGTGTGAGTTTTTTGGAAGACTTGTTTTCCACTGTTAAGTCTCTGGATGGTTTTGATAACCTTCTACTTGTAACTATGGACATAACCAGTCTCTTTACTGTGATCCCCCATGAGTATGGCCTGAGGGCCTTACATGATTTTTTGATTAGACATAACTTAACAACGGAACCTCTGTTCTCTGCTGGAATTAGTCCTTCAGAATAACATCTTTATTTATGGAGATACCTTTTATTTGCAAACGTGGGGTGTGGCCATGGGAACTCCATGTGCCAACAGTTATTCAAACTTGGTCTTTGCTGAGTGAGAATTTAAAACAATCTTCAGTGATGGAAATATCTGGAAGAATGAACTTGTCTATTATGGGCAATTTGTGGATGATGTTTTTTGTTTATGGAAAGGAGGTATTGACCAATTGGATCTTTTTGTCAGCTTTATTAACAACAGCGCTGACTTCCTTGAGTTCAAAATGAAACACTCATCCTCAGTCATAGATTTCTTGGATGTTAAGATACGTTTACATCCAGTTCAAGGTCTCTCTACTGGGGTACATAGGAAAGAGACCTGGCAAAATCATTTCTTATACATGCATCCAAGACATATTTTTGATAACATCTTTGACAACCAAATCTTAAGAGTCTCAAGACTATGTACTGATGAGGAGGAATTCTTGGAAAAGCAATCCAATCTACATAGATATCTGAAGGATAGGGCTTACCAGGAAAATAATTTTCCACCAGTTTCACATGTGCAAGCCTATAGAAAGCAAAGAGGTCAACCTTATTACTCAGGGAGGTCTGAACAAGCTTCACGAAGACAGTCTAATGACACAACACCTCAACAGCTTAGATGTATGCTTACTTAGAGTTCAGTCAATCGACAGGTCTGTGAAGGGATCAAGAAATTTTGGCCGATTCTGACAGCAGATGACAAAATAAAGAACATCGTTGGAGAGAGACCCAGGTTTCTCTATAAGAATAAAAAGAATATCAAGAGATTACTATGCCATAAAGATGGCTTTAAACATGGTGGTCCACTATCAGACCACAAAGGTACTTTTAAATGCTGCAGATGCAAAGCTTGTCCTTACTTAGATACTAGTAATACTTTCTTCCATCCAGTATCTGGACGTAACTTTCATTTTGATGTTTATGCTGATT
This sequence comes from Protopterus annectens, assembly GCF_019279795.1. NCBI lineage: Eukaryota > Metazoa > Chordata > Ceratodontiformes > Protopteridae > Protopterus > Protopterus annectens. The sequence continues at coordinate 609,308,746 of NC_056750.1, read as the reverse complement.
GTACTACTAGCCACATTATCTATTTGGCTACCTGTCGCAAGTGCCAAGCTTTTTATCTTGGTAAATCTGACCAACGACTAAAGGATCGTATTTTACGACATGTCAGAGACATTGATCAGAAAGTTCCACATAATGCCTTAGCAGCACATGTATTGATCCATCCTATGCATAATTTCTTGTTTAAAGCTCTGGAAGTGGTTACCCAAAACATCAGGGAAGGAGATGTCCATAACAGGACAGAGTTGAGAGAGATCTTTTGGATTAATAATTTTAGAGCCAATCGACCCCCAGGTCTCAATACAATAGTACCTCTCAGACCTGTTCTAAAATCTAGAAGAAACCTACCAAACATTAATACATGATTCTAGCATTTTTAACATTGAACTACATTACAGGAGACACATTTCCACTTTGAACATTTATTTTTGTCCTGTGTCTTTAAGAACACTAAAGACAATTAGCTACCAGGTCTTGATTGGGTTTCCTTTATAAACAGGAAGAGCTAACCACACTTTTATACGATCTGAAGAAGGCATCTGCCAAAAGCGCTTATCGTCTGTACAATTTCATCAGCTTTTTACACTCCAGTGAAGTATAAATTTTTGTCAGCTTTGCTTACAAAGCATCTATTAACTGTGCTTTAACAACTTGAAGCCTGAAGTTATGGATGTTAATTACTAGGCTAATTATTTCATCATTTTAGTGAAGTTTGTATTTTGTCAGCTTCACTTTTTAAGCTTTCAAAAAATTGAGTTTTAACAGCCTGAAGTTTGAAGCTGTGGATGACAACTGCTTGGATACTTAACTATTTTCAGTTCATCATATTCTAGTGGTTTACATCCTGTCAGTTTCAATCATTTGGACAATTCCATCAGCTTTTTACACTCCAGTGAAGTATATGTTTTTGTCAGCTTTATTAACTGTGCTTCAACAACTTGAAGCCAGAAGTTGTGGATGTTAATTACTAGGCCAATCATTTCAGTATTTTAGTAAAGTTTGCATTTTGTCAGCTTCACTTTTTAAGCTTTCAACAAATTGAGTTTTAACAGCCTGAAGTTTGAAGCTGTGGATGACAACTGCTTGGGTACTTAATTATTTATTTTCAGTTCATCATATTCTAGTGAAGTTTACATCCTGTCAGCTTCACTTCTTAAGCAATCAATAAATTGTGTCTTAACAATCTGAAGCCTGAAGCTGTGGACGACACCTAAGGTCTTTTTTCTTTGTTCATTTGCCTACCCTCGGTGTCTTTAGTAGTGGTGAGGAGAATTTATTTCCTGTATGATGTAGTTGCCCAGATGTCCTGCCCTAAGAGGCAGAAAGCAATGTGCATACCCCTAAAGTAAATAAAAATAAAACATGTTTATTTTTTTTTCTGTTCCCAAATAAAGTTTAAGTGTAGTTGAGCAGGTGTGCGTGTTGCGCAGCTGTGTTTAGCAGAGCTTAAACATCTGAAGGAGCTAAATAGAAATATACAGCCAAAGCAGTCAAAGTGAAATAGTGCAGTGGTTAGAGCTTTTGCTTAGCATCCAGTCATTCATGGTTCAAGCCCCAATAGAGTCCATTCATTTTCATATGTGAAAACACCACTAAAAGTATATTTTTTTATAAATAGTGAATAATATATATTTGTTAACCAGGGTAGTGTATCAGGTTCAAATGTGAGGTGTCAGTGTAGAAGAGATGTGAAACCCCCATATAAACACAAATGTCCCATATAGTATAGCCACAAAAGAATATAATGTAATGAAAGCACATAGGGGGATGTTATGGAAGGAAAACATACATATAATAAGATGTCATTAAGAAGAAATAAACCCCACAATCCTGGTAGTCCATAAAATGAAAGCTGAACAATGCTAATTGTGCTCAGCTATACTTAGCCAGAGTAAACAGTGCTTAAATTTGTATGCTTATCAATAATTAGTGTAGCTAAGTAGATTTGCGCACTGGTAAGCAGTGCTTTGCATCTACCCCTTTAAGCAATGCTTATCTGTGGTAAGCGTGTTTTCCCATCACTTAGCTTATCCCAGCATATTCAAAATTGGCCAATCTGGCCAAAGGGTAGGAATCTAGCCCTATTTAAACCCTGCAGGTGGGAATACAACCATAACCAGTTGTAGCTGATCACTACAAGCACTATGGCTGGTATTGGTGATGGTGTGCACTTTTGGGCGCAGAGTTGGAACATTCAGGAGTCCAGGGTCATGGTTGGACTCCTTGTAAAACACCACGAAGGGAGACTGATGCAGGACCAGTACCAGGGCTCCCAATACAATGCGGAGGCCTGGGACCATCTTGCATGTGACCTCACCAGTGCTACTAGTATCCCTTAGACTGGTGAGCAGGTCCAGCACCATTATGCTGACCTGAAGCATAGAAAGAGGGACCTCTTGGACCAGTGGATCCAAAATGCTCGGGCACAGAATGTCTCAGCAGTGTATAAGTAACACTATCAATTATTGTATAACAAAGTCTAGCTTACATATGAAATGGATAGGTATGCATAAATGTTTCTCTATCTCCTGTACAGCTTCAGATGAGAGGGCTGTGAACATGGATGCCCATGCCAGCAGGCTGTTAAGGCTGCATCACGAGGCTGGAGAGTTCAAATCTAGCTTGTAGTATTCAGGGGAAATAAATAGAAAGGGGTAGAATGTCTCCTGTCAGTATTTAAAAATGGGTATGGTTTCTACTGAATAAATGAGACTTTAGCAGAGTAATAGTGATGTACAGAGAATATCTCAATAAAAGTGTCAGCACCTGTCAATAAAAGTCAACACCCTGGACTGGTTGTGTTTACTTTGGTATGTGGTGGTAGGAATCAAAATGTGTACAGTTTCTGCACAACAACTATAGCTCTAAAAGCATTAAATAATCAAGGCTCCTCTGACAAAGATTATGGAGTTGTAAAACAGGAGATTAACTATATGAAATTTTCCATGCACCAAGATCTGATACCTGAATAGTAATGTTTTGTTAACCAGTGTTTTTCAGACTGTGCTATATCAAAGTATGAATACACAGTATAAGAACTATCTGCCCTGCATGAATGTCAGAATTACAAGGTCAGATTGTACAACCAAGACAGTATTAGGCAGAAAACAGTCAAACAAGAGACAGCCATTTCTCAATAGCTCATTATGATAAAACACAAACAGACACGGTTCGAATCCTGGGAGTGGTAGTAAGCTGTATGCATAATTTTACCCAGGAATATGTGAATATGTGTGGAAACAGTCAAGTAGTGTTAACAGAACTTTCCTCCACAGGTCTGCCAGGTCAGAAAAGGTATATCTTAGCCTGTAAGAAGGCTGTACTTATACACTGTGTACAACACCCAGTGACCAACCACAAGGCTGCAAATGACAGCAAGATAAGTACATACACCAAGTAGTCTTCTCCGAGAAATATCCCTCAAGTGTCACGCTGTCACAGCTAGTGGTCACAGCTGCCAACACCCAGGGTGACTGATAGAAATCAAGGCAGAGTATGGCAGTAGCACACACACACACACACACACACACACACACACACACACACACACATAGAATGAGTGCACATATGTAACCTTGACTATGTGAATATAGGTAGAAACAGTCAGGTTGTACTAACAGAAATTTCTCCACAGGTCTGCCAGGTAAGAAAAGGTATTTCTTAGGTGTAATAAGGCTGTACTTATACACTCAATACCCACTATCCAACACCAAGGCTGCAAATGACAGCAGGATAAGTACATACACCAAGTAGTCTCCTCCAGGGAATGTCCCTCAAGTGTCATGCTGTCACAGCTAGTGGTCACTGCCACCAACACCCAGGGTGACCTATAGAAATCAAGACAGAGTATGGCAGTAGTGCACACACACACACACACACACACACACACACACACACACACACACACACACACACACACACACACACACACACACACACTATGAGTGCACATATGTAACCCTGCCTATGTGAATATGCGTAGAAACAGTCAGGTAGTGTTAATAGACACTTCCTCCACAGGTCTGCCAGGTAAGGAAAGGTATAAATTAGCTGTAAGAAGGCTGTAATTATATACTGTGTACAAACATACCACTGCCCAACCCAAGGCCATAGGTCAATATAAAGTGAGGTAATACCTGGAAAGTAATGATTAGAGCAATGATCATTAAAGTTGTAGCAACTGAAGCCTATGCAGTTGTTAATTGACATCTATCTCTCTCCCCCACCCTATCTGCACCAATAATCTAAACACATAAATCAATGGGTATGTTGTTCACCAAACCTACTGTTGGGACATGTATCCTATTGTTCTACAAATATTTAAACTTTGACTATTAATGTTCCCTGTTCAAATACTATCATTGGTGGCCTGTTGCTATCAACATAACCTGCATGCCGTTATAATGCCCACTGTGGTTCCATATATTCATGTATTCTGTTTGCTATGTAACTGTTCCAAATCTGTTGATTTGGGTTAATGGGAATACCTATGCATGGAATGTGTTTTTCATGCCTAACCAACATATGTTATAAAACTGCAACACCATAGCACATCTGGGAAGGCCAATCCCAGTGGATCTGCCTGTCCCACCTTAACTGGCCATGGCAATGGGCCCCAACACGTATGGGACCTAACCCAGGACCTCCTCCTCTGCTGGTCCTGCAGCATCTTCAGGTGGAACTGCCTCAGGAGATGGGGCCTGTTCCACCCACAGGAGTTGGCCCAGACAGGACACTATCACCCAAAGTCAGGTCCAGGGATTGGTGTGCAGCGAGCTTCAAAAGGAGTTTGGAGATCTGCTATGTCAGCTTGAAGGCTGCATGGCACATCTTGAGGGTCAGCCTGCCTTTCCTTCTCAGCCCCCAGCACAAGCCACCTTTGGGACTGTGAAGGAGCAGTGGTGACTGTCCATAGGTGTGGACCTCAGTCCCACTGTATCCATTTGGGGGCTTGTGGGCATCCGATTTCCAACCACCCTCCTCATCCAAGGTGTTTATCCACCACATGTCATATACTGCCCCTGTCTGCTGTCTTGTCTATCTTCCTACCTAATCTACCTCCCCAAATATACCTACTATCCTTCCCCAACATCCAACTCTCACCTTATAAAAAAAAAAGCCAGTCTGTTCCCACAAAAAAATGTTGCCACATGCTTAGCTGTCCATTTTGCACACATGTGGACATGTAATATGGTCTAATTGGCTTAACAACACATTACTATTGTCCTCACCCTCTCTCTGGAGTTTGAGTGTCCAAATTCACCTCCAAATTCTGAACAAATGCACAGCTCTTGCTATATAAGAAATGGACAGCGATGGACCTTCCCTGCACCTGTCCTGCACATCCCTAGCTATCTGTCACATTGTTTTTCCCTTTGTGTGCCCCCTTTTTCACCTCTTTCCTCTCACCCCTTTTTTCCTTTTCTTTTAAAGAAACTAGTGTGGGGGTAAGCGGGAGTAAGCTGAAATAAGCAGCAGTAAGTGGCAGTAAATGAGTTTGCGTGATGCTAAGTGATGCCTATACAGGTTAAGCAGTTTCGCGTTTAACCGTGTGTTGACATAATTTACCATTGAGCAAACCCACACAAACCCAGTTACCACTGCTTAAAACTGCCTTAATCACCCTGCCTCCATCAGCCACTGTTCTGCCCAGCAACAGAATAATCAAGCTTGCCAAGTCATGAACCTAGGACCCTGTACACTATAGTCAGAGCAATTTACCACTACACCATCTGAAATGTAATAATGAATGCTGTTTTTTTTCAAATATATTAGACAGTACAGGTATAGAATAGTAGGGAACAAACACTCTGGAATCAGTCATGTTTAGTATATATAAATAAGTACATATAGATGTGTATGGTGATAGATAAATATCAAAAAATAAAAAAGTATATACATCAGATATATGTAGCTATACCTATAAAATAAATATGCATAGTATATATACATATATATATTCTTATATATCAGTACAGATATAGCTAAAAGAAATATATATATATATATATATATATATATATATATATATATATATATATATATATATATATATATATATATATATATATATATATATATACATAATATTTAGTGGAGTCATACCTAGCACCATACCTCTACACCTCTTAGTGCAGTAATTCTGGACAAAAGCTGTCAAAATGGGGGGGGGGGCAATGGTCCAAGAACAGGGACATAATGTACGTACTGCAGTTATAAATGTAGAATGTTCCTACTGTAACAAGGTTCGTGTCAGCATACATGTCCAGAAGGATGTGAGTTCTGAAACTGAAATGTATGTCATCATTTACAGACAGAAATCCACACATCATCACAGTGATTTACCACAGAAATGAAAATAATGATTCTGTGGAACAGAACATACATATGAGCAATAATCATGGACAGTCTGAACCAATCTGGGCAGTCAAGAGGTATGCTCAGAACCCCTTAGTACAACAAATCTGGACCAAACCTGACTGGGGGGGGGGTGTAAATCCATGAAACTAGGAACATCTCCCAAATACTGGAGTCAATAAGGTGACAGTTGATGCAGTAACACCCTCCTGTCTGTTGTACCATATATTGACTGGAATAGCCCAAGTCCAAAACCAAATTAATACCCACTACTCACAAAATATATCTTCACATCATCCCACTGATGTGTCAGACATACACAACACATATGGGGGCCAGGCAACAGTACATTTGATAAATATTGGGACATGACATCACATTAGTGGAACTACACTGAACTGCTAGGCATGTCACTAAGTACTGTCTAAACTACAGGCACACTGACACAATGCAAACCCAGTTTTGCTATGGGGGAATACACATGGAATTGCAAATATATCAGGCACTACAGGGATGTAACAGCACTGACCAACAGACACCAGTGTGAAAGTGCATACCCAGAAGCAATCTCACCACATTCAAAGTGACATACTGCTAAGCCACAAGAACAGTTGAGTATATGGACTGTGTGAACAAAATCATTAGCATGTTTGCCACTCACACACTACCCCTATATATACTGAACCATTTCACAGTGTAGTCTGACGCTTGACTGTGGTATGGGACATATCTCAGTCTGCCCCTACAAACATATACTGCTGATAGAGTACCAGAAGCTGGAGCAGCATGCAAAGTCAGATAGAAAAGGACCCTTAACACTTAAATCAACCCCCTCCTACACAGGCCAAATAACACATTCACAATACACTGCTACACAGTCCTGACAGTCTGTCAACAATTGCCAGAAATACACAGTCCTCTCAACTGTATAGAGGCCCACAGAATGTCCAGGATTCATTCTCATATAACGCCTTCTACATGTAACATGTCTGGCAGTCTGATACATCACTGGGATGATATATGGAATGAAGTCACTATATAATAATATACTACACCTATACACCTCTTACAGCATGACATCTGGACAAAGCCTGACATATATGTGCCCAAACACAGGGGCATTATTGACATATTGCTGTCATAAACTGAGAAAGTTGCTGGTTAACAGGGTTGTTGTAACATATCTGTTCTGAGGGATATAAAGTCAGAAACACACATGGATATTACCATTTACTGACTGCAATCCTTAGAGTATGTTACTGAATTCCCAAGGCCAAAAAATGTGTAAGTAACATACCAAATATAAGAGTCCGGACTTTAGCCAGTCTGTGGATAGCCCTATATTTGGAAGTTATGTCAACCACATAACACTGTCAGACTTAAATTCATGCACAGCAGCCATATCCACACAAAACCTGTCAAACTAGCATTAGTTCAACTGTACAACAGCAATACTTACATTATGTCCCTATGTCTGGAACATTCTCCCCCAGTTTGTTGTGTTGTCTCCACAGTGTTTGTTGTAAGAAGTATTCACAACTACACTCTGTGATGCTGTTTCTCACACACATCCATGAAGTACTCCTCCCAGGCAAGGAAAAGAGGTAATGCCCACATGAAGTACTCAGTTATAGGAGTGTGTTCCATGCTATTGGGTATAGGAATGATACCACAGCTGTTCCACATGCAAATAGCAAGCGGGGGACTCCAGTTTTTGCACAGGCCATCAGCTGCTCATGAGCATTACCTACTAAAGACAAGATGCTGCCTATACAAAACAGATGTATATCCTACATCTGTCTCAGACAGAGAGAGAGAGCCTCACTCACACACACACACACACACACACACACACACACACACACACACACACACACACACACACACACACACACACACACACACACACACACACACACACTGAGACTGATGGAGTATACCAACTGAACTGAAAACAAATAAACACACCTGTCAAACAATCAGGCCTGTAACAGAATGTAGCAGGGGGCATATAAATGTAGAAAATAGGAAGTTCAAACAATATTATGTCTCAACAACACATGCTGCACTGATATATTGCTGAACAGAACCTTTGGCCATAGAAACTGTGCCTGTCTGCAGTGACATAGAACACAGCTCAGGGCCCTGAGTATATTGCTGAACAGAACCTTTGGCCATAGAAACTGTGCCTGTCTGCAGTGACATAGAACACAGCTCAGGGCCCTGAGTCACCCCAGAAAAGGATGGCTCACATATGACCACTACTGGAGTGTGTGTTGCACAATACCGACTGTGACACTACTAGGCCACACCCAGTGCAAATCATACCATCAGTAAGTCTGCTACGTCCAGCTCTGACTTGTGGCTCTTTTTTCAATGCCAATGTCTCCAACTCATATAACATAGCTGGTCTCAATACCCTCTTGTAGACCTTCCCTATCACTTTTAATGGTACTTATCGATCACAAATCACACATGACACTCTTCTCCACCACCCACATCCTGCCCATACTCACGTCATCACCTCTCCCCCACACTCACCCACTACTCTGAACTGTTGTTCCCAAGTATTTACACCTATCCACCTTTGCAAACTGTACTCCATGCATCCTCACCATTCCACCATCCTCCCTTCCATTCACACACATATATTCCATCTTAGTCCTGCTGACCATCATTTCATCCCCTCTAGACCATACCTCCACCTCTCCTCAACCGTTCTCTGCTCTCACTACAGACCACAATGTCATCTGCAGACAGCACAGTCTAGGGGGACTTCTGTCTGATCATGTCTGTCAACCTGTCCATTGCCACTGCAAATAAGAAAGGGCTCATAATTGATCCCTGATATACTCCCACCTCCACCTTAAACACACCTGTCACTCCCAATGCAGAACTCACTGCTGTCACACTAGCCTTGTACATATCCTGTAGCATTCTTATGGATTCCTCTGCCACTTCTGACCACCTCATACAATACCACAACTCCTCTCTAGGCATCCTGTCATATGCTATCTCTAAGTCCACAAAGACACAATGCAGCTACATCCAGCCTTCTCTGTATGTCCCCATCAACACTCTCAGAGCAAACATTGCATCTGTACTACTCTATCCCGGCATGAAATCATGCGGCTGATCAGTAATCATCACCTCCCTTCTTAGTCTAGTTTCCACCACTCTTTACCATTACCTCATGCTGTGACTGATCAGTGTTACCTCTCTGTAGTTACTACAGGTCTGCACACCACCCTTATTCTCATAATCAGTACCCAAACACATTTCATCCACTCCTCACTCATCCTCTCACTTTCCTAGATTACAGTAAACAATCCGGTTAAAAAGACCACTGCCATTTGTCCTAAACACATCCATGCTTCCACAGGTATGTCATCTGGACCAATAGCCTTTCCATTCTTAAACCTCTTCATAGCTATCCTTACTTCCCACTTGATAATCTGTTGCACATCCTGATTCACCATACCCACATCATCCAACCTTCTCACTCTCTCATTCTCTTCATTCAACAGCCCATCAAAGTACTGTTTCCACCTGCTCAACACACTCTCCTCACTAGTGAGTGCAGTTCCACCATCATCCTTCCTCAGCCTTATCTGCTGCACATCCTTCCTAGCTACATGACTCTGTCAAGCCAATTGGTACAGGTCCTATTTTTCCATCTTTGGTGTCCAACCTCACATACAACCCTTCAGTTGCCCCATCATCAGCCTTTGCCACCACTGTCTTTGACATGCACCCCATCTCCCTATACACCTGTCTGACAATCCCACTTCTCCTTGGCCAACCTTTCTCTGTATACTCCCCTGTACTTCCTCATGCCATCACCAGGTCTCCTTGTTCTCCTTCTCCTGTGCAGATGTCACACCAAGCCCCATTCTACTCATCTCCCTTACTAGCTTGGCTGTAGTTACCCAGATATTTGCTAACTCTTCACTGCCACCCAATGCCTGTCTTAACTCTTCCCTGAACTCAACCTCATGATCACCCTTTCTCAGTATCCACCATTTTATCCTTTTTGCCACCCTCACACTCCTCCCCCTCTTTGTGATCACCAATGCCGTCCCACAGACCACCCTTCCATGCTGCCTAACTACACTTTCCCCATCACCACTTTACAGTTACCAATCCCTTCAAACAGGTCCATTTGCATAGGAGATAATCCACCTGTGTGCATCTTCCTCCGCTCATATATGTCACCCTATGCCCCTTGGTCTTGCCATACTATGTATTCACCACACCCATGTCCACCTCTATTGCAAACTCCATCACCATCTCACCTTCAGCATTACTTTGCTTAACACCACACCTACACATCACGTCTGCATCCCCTCTGTCCCTTTCACCAACATGCCCATTGAAATCTGCTCCAATCACCATCACTCACCCTTGGGTACACACATCACCACTTCATCCAACCACACCAAAGTATGTCTGTCTCTTCCATCAGACACACCAATTAATGGAGCATATGCACTAACAACTGTCAGCATTGCATAATTAATGCCCAGCCTCCTGAACATCACTCTACCTCTCTTATCACCTCACAGACACTCTTGGCATAATATTCCTTCATATTAACCCCTACACCATTTCCCCTCCCATACATGCCATGATAGAACTATTTGTACCTGACTCTGAGACACACAACTGTACACCCCTTCCATCTGGTCTCTGGCACACACAATATATCCACCTTTCCTCTCTCTGGCATAACAGGCTAGCTCTGTCCCCATACCAGTCATACTCACAACATTAACAGTTCCTATCCTCACTACTGCACACCTAGCCTTTCACCTCTCTGCCTGCCATATGAGCATCAGACATCCTCCAGGGTATGTCTGTGAATGCAAAGGCTACTGCACTATCAAATGACATATGTGTGTTACAGCAATATGAGAAAAGTGTCACTAATTGTGGCCCATATCCCACCATGTATGTGCATTGTCCTACAGATGTACTGCCCTAACAGGTTGACATGACTGACTAAGCAGCAAGACTGTCACTACAGTTGCCATACAGACATAGAACAGAAATGTATAGCTGGTATTTCTGTGCGTATGTATGGGTAGGTGTAAATGGCTGCCTCATAACAACTGATATGGGATGCAAAATGTCAGGTGAATAAGCTGTATATGTTGTACATGTGTGTAACCTTAGTTTCTGTGCATCCAACAGAGTTACACCTCTACAGCTACTGGTGGTGCCATTACCCTGACACAGACATGGGTAGTATAATAAACATGAATATCACATTGAAATTGTAGAGGTGGGCAACTGTGTTCTTACCCTGTGTCCATGTCTACTACAAACAGATATATGACCACCCACATAGCTCTATGGCCTCAGCAATACCTTACTTGTAAAACCTGTCTCCACTAAAATAGAGAAAACCCTTTTGCTGGACCGCAGCAATGCAAAAAGCACATAATGTGATGCTATATTGGTTGTACAGGGCAAAGTAGGAGCAGGCACCAACTGGCCAGCATGTCAACCTTTGTCTGAATGAGCATATTAGGTCACAGGTAGATTACTGTAAGGTTAACTGTGAGTACAAATTGGACACATCCACTAAGAGCAATCACAAGGCCATATTCATATATGTCTGCAGTCTCAGAGGCACCAACCCAATCCACCATGTATTGATGGTCAATCACAGCACATACACACACTATAGCTACAGCCAACCTGCTGCAGTCAGGTTTAGGGCAAACATCACCACCATGGATCACCATCTGTATAGGTGGATATCCACAGCACATGCACCTCTCCCCTCATCATAATGGATCAGATCCAAACTGCCTAATCGAAGTTGACAAAACCAAATCTCCTTGGGGTTTGATAACATTCCTGTCTGCATCCTACATGAACCCAGGCATATGCTTCCAGCTCCATTACACACTGTATGCAAGCAAAGCCTGAGCACCATTGACATCCCATCTGCAAAGAACATGGCCACTGTCATCCCTCTACACAAATGAGAATGATGAATTGTGGTTTATGCAATCTACTGGCCTTCATTGGGGGGAGCATGACACATTAGGACCAGAAGTACAATGCATGTTCATACAGTGCTGCCAGGTACAGGGGTATGATGTGTTAGTAAGTGGTGGCTAATGATAGTCCATATGCATGTGCTGGCTCTGTAAAGAACTCTGGGCAATGTCTGAGGTCCTGTGATGGGTTTCCCTGTGTATGTCCCCCAGCTGCCATGCAGTGGCAAATGCCTTACACCGATGTGGAGACAGCAGCCATCACAGAAGCTGTAATCTTAAACTATGGCATCCTTTCTGGCCGTAGCCAGCAAAATCTGCAGGGGTTGACTGCTGCTGTAGCGAGGGACTGTACTGCTACTGGTGGGGGACCAGCCGCACAAGGCCCACTTACGGCGATAGAGGTGCTCCTTGCCAATGTTGGGGTAGCCCCCACACAAACTCAAACATGGGAAACTGCAGTTGTGTAGGTAGGTGGCACCCAGGCAACAGGTGAGGAGCATCCAGGGAAGGCCAAAGTGCACATCAATGTAATGAGGTAGCATTTAAACTGTCTTTTACAGAGTCTCTAGATGCATATGTCAGTGCAAAATGGATTAGTGGGTGGGGTGTAGTAATGCATACCAGTGCATATCTATGGTGAAGGACAGCAAATTGTGTAATATCATAGTGCGTACTGTACCTGTGCAGAAACGTAGCATTCATCTTGTAACAATGCCTAATGTGAATCTGCTGACAATACCTTTTCCTCACAACTACTTAGGTCCCTCTGGTCTGCACATGGAACAGCAGCCTGAACCCAGTAAGTATGGGGTTTCGCTGTTGTAACTCACCACTACTTCAGGCATGCTAAAGTTAATGCATGTGGCCATGCACACAACTGTTACACTCTGCCATTTGGCAATATCTGCATGTTCACCTGTGGTGGTGTTTACTGCATTGCATCATGGTGGTCATGACAAGGGCCTATTTGCAGGAGATGTGACATATCTGTAGCATACCTCACATCCTGTCATTGCAGGACACCTGGACAAAGACTGAGAAAATGGGGAAAAAGGCCAAAAACGAGGGTCAAATTGTAGAAATTAGTGGTATACAGTGCATATAAATGGTGTAAGAACCTGTTAGAATGCCAGGTATGTGTGATATACAAAAATGAGAGCACAACAGACAAGTTCAGAATACTGCCAAACTTTCAAGTGACCTATAACCTTTACAATTTAATTGTAAAGCAAACAAATCTGTTAGAGGAACAATAATGACACATAACAATAGTACAACAACCTAGATGCATATGTGTGCACAGGCTGAAGCTAGTATTGTGCTGACGCAGCTTTCGATATAACTACAGCAGTACATCTTATTAGGTACACAACAACCATCAATTACAGAAAATCTTTGACTAACAGCAACTAATGGTCAGCTTTCCTACCAGGATTATCATAACATATACCTAGTTGCCTGCTACAGCAACAGCCAGGGTCTATATTAGAACAATGATGTTTCAGGTCTTCGAATGTTCTAATATCGACACCTAGTAACCAAAAACCAGTAAGACTGAAAATTTAGAACATTGAATTTTTTCCTAGGGAAAAAAATTGCTGTTCCAAAACAGATACACACAACACAAACACACCAAGCACACAGTAATCCACACACATACACCTAAAATCTTAGATCTAAACCTACACTAAACTGTACATACACCACTATCTACCCACTTACCTTAACCCAAACCCTAACCCTAAGGACGTTCACTATTGCACACACACCTCACCCGTGCCATAACCCTAACTCACCTATCCCACCCTAACCCTCACGTCCAAACATTTGCACACTTACCTGACCCACACCCTAACCCTAACTCACCTATCCCACCCTAACCCTCACATCTACAGAATCACACACTTACCTGAAACTGGTCGCAACTTTCCACCACAGAGCTGAAAATAGCAAAGCGACAATAATGGACAACTGAATTCTTTCCCTAGGAAATTTGCTATTTTCAACTTTCAGTTACTAGGTGTCAATATTAGAACATTCGAAGACCTGACACTTCGATGGTCTAATATAGACCCCAACAGCCATGGTTCACATAGAGCTGATGAAGCTACTAAGGGACCACATGTTTGAGATGTATCAGCCTGGAGAGGGGTACCCAAACATTTCCACAGCATTGCACATACCATGGAACATAGTGCAGACAGTCATCAGAAGGTTGTGAAAATATGGGGCTATAGTGACATTGTAAAAGAGTGGACACCCCACCAAAGTCTATGAGAACACAAGACCAAAACTGGCCAGGGAGGCTGCCAGGAGCCCTACAGCAACAGCGAAGGAGTAGCAGGAATTTATTGCAAGTACTGGGTGTGTATTACATATCACAACAACCCTCTATGGTCTCCATATGTCTTGCCTATAGTGTAGGGTTGAAAGATAACAGAAGTTCCTCACACCAAACAATATCTAGGCCTGGTGAAAGTCTGAAAACAATACAGCAGGTCTCCAAAAAGCAAGTGGAAAAATGTGTTATGGTAATATGGGACTATGGTTGCACTCATTGGCCACAATTCTGACAGGTATGTTTGGCACAATATCACCACTGCACATCACCACAACACCACCCCCACGGTGAAGCATGTGGATGGCAGTGTCCTGCTTTGGGGTTGCTTTTCACAAGCTGGACAAGTTAGAGGGGATTATGAACAGTTCCAAACACTGGTCCCAAAATGTTCTGGTGTTTGGTGCATAGCTGTGGATGGTGAGGAATTCCACCTTTGCACACAACAATGGCACAAACTATACATCCATAACAACAAAAGGATGGCTTCACCAGAACACATGCAATGTTCTGCACTGTCTGAGTCAGAGCTGACATCTACATCCAATAGGATATATTCAGGGTGACCTGAAGAGGGCAGTGCACAGGGGATATACTTGTAATCTGACATAGTTGGAGGTGTTTTGCAAGGGAGAGTGTGTAAACATTGGCAAGTCAAGATGTGCCATGCTGATAGATACCTTCCCAAGAGGACTGCATGCTGTGATTAAATCAAAAGTTGCTTTAACAGAGTATTACTTTAAGGGTGTGCACACTCATGCAACCAGCCTATTGTACCTATTTCATTTACCAGATGTTACCTGTAACTGATGTGTATGTTCTTCATTTGGATTGCACAGGTCATATGTCATATGACATGATGGCAATGTTATGACCTGATTTCTGAGGTCTCATGTGATAAATCATGAAAACCTGGCATGTTAACAGGTGTGATTATACTTACTATATCCACTGTAAGCTTGGAAAGTTGTTTGAGTAACCGGCTTTGTTTTAAAATACATGTACTGCAGTTTATGCGGTCTGCACCTTCAATTAGGACATTACTTAATGGCACCAATTCACAGGCCATCCCAGTAATGTATTAGACAAACACAGGAGTTATGAGGAGCTGACCAAACTATGAGACACACATGTATACATTCAGCAAAATCCTGTACAGTTGGGTATGTTCTGTAGTAGTTGCCACAATGCTATCTGTGTGTGTGTGTGTGTGTGTGTGTGTGTGTGTGTGTGTGTGTGTAACAGCAAACCTTATAGTGCCAGTAGTGATTTACGTATGTTGTTTTTCCCCTCATAGGTGGACATGGTGGCTGCGGACCCTCCCTCTCTGATACTGATGTCAGTGTCTCTGCAGAATATGACCGTGATGATACTCATATTGAGGCACAGGTGGGGCTGTCAGTGGCTGATATTGTACCATTGGTTGGCATCCCACTATTGTCAACCCCATCCCCACAGTCACAATGCCCACACATACCCCATCACCATTAGCTACAGATAATGTACAGTTGGTGGGTGGTGGCATGGAACAGGCTACTGTTGTGACTATGGCAAGTGAGGGTGCAGGCACTAGCCATAGCCATAGCCAGAGTGCTGGTGAGGTCCCACACAGGCAGATGGGCAGGGGTGCTCAGAGGAGGATTGCAGCCCATCATACCCCTGTTGGAAGTGGCATGGCAGCGGTCACCAGATGCATGTATCAGGCTGTCGTGGGGGCACAGGCATGTAATGAATGCAATACCAGACATATACTCAGGGCTGTGGATGAGCACGTCCATGGCGTCTGTGGCAATATGAACTCACTGCAGCCATCTGTGAGCATACTGGGGTCATGGATAGATGGTGGGAGGCACTCCTCGACTGTGGAATATCTGTGCCTGAGCTTTTGGTGGACACTGGCCAACAGCCATGTGGCTGTAGGGCAGCACCATGATCAGCTGAGGGTCTACGTGCCCGTGACCATTACATTCCCATGCTGGCAGTACCACCAGCACTACTGAAGGAAGCGTGCTGTCCATGCCACAATGCAGCAGGCCATGGGCACGTGATCCTGGCCAGTCCCAACAGGGCTGTGGATCCAGCAGGCAGCAGTCACCAGCGGGGAGTAGTACTGCATCTGGACAGGGCCCTGGTGGTGCCAGTGATACCCTCAGCAGGCCCAGTTCCCATGTCCATGGTCAGAGACAGTGAACTGTATACACACACACACACACACACACACACACACACACACACACACACACACACCACCCCTGCACTGCCCATTTAATGAACACCTCCCCAAACACACACACACACACACACACACACACACACACACACACACACACATGAAGTCAACCATGTGCCCCAGCCTAGGCTTCTGGCAAACCCACACAACACCCTGTGCATATGATGATACCTGTGCCACATCCATGCCATCCATATCATCAATGCAGGGACATGCTTATATGGGTCGGATGCACAGGGTGACTTTAGTAAAGTGCAGCTATTTAATGCTGTGTAGGGTGCTGTCATCTGGCATTTGTAATGGATAGATATCAGAGTGTGTGTACCTTTTCAGCCCTGATTCATTATTGTTGTTAGTAACACTAAGTGAATGTGTTCTCACATGCTGTATTCTGTTTGTGTTCCAGGTGTCTATGTGTCAGCAGGATGTGGCCCTACAGACATCACCAACAAGTGGTATGGCAGTGTAGCAACACATCAATCACGTCATTGTCGGGGTACAGCTGTATCTGCACACATTTCCCAGGTCTGTGTAACAGTTCTTGCATGTGCCTCACAGGTTATAGGGCTGAGGGGTTCTATTTCAGCCTATGGTGGTTGAAATCAGCTCTAGTATAGTGGACAATGGTAAGTGTGGTGGGTGGAACACACTTCAGGTTATTAATGCCCTACACAGCAGAGAATATTGTGTCGACCAAACACACAGAGAATACTGTTCACACACACACATGCATGCACAGGATCACAGTTGCCAGTGTTGTGTTTGGATCCCCTACCAATCAAGTTGTGGTACCACACTATTATGATGTTATTGCAGGTGGCACAGGACTACTAGTGTGATGAGCATTACAAGGTACCTGTAAGGTGAATAACATTACGTGGCCTTGTGGGGTATGGCAATGGTGGCTGTACTGGGTGTGTAAGTACTCATAATAGTATCGCAAACACACACACACACACACACACACACACACACACACACACACACACACAGATGCACACACACACACACATGCACACACACACGCACACGCACACAGATGCACACACACACACACATGCACACACACACGCACACACACACACACACACACACACACACACACACACACACACACACACACACTTGCCAGTACTGATATTAGCAGACCAACCTATCTTGTTATTCGTACTATACTATTCCATACTGTTGCACGGGGCTTATAGGTCTGAAGAGTGTTTACAGATATCACTACAGTTGATGTGAATAGCGGACCTCATACAGTAGACTTAGGAATGTGTACTGTGTATACCAATGCATAAAATATGAATCCATGCCCATTCAATGGATGTTATTTGCACACAAACACACACACACACACACACACACACACACACACACACACACACACACACACACACACACACACACACACACTTGCCAGGACTCATATTAGAACCCCCTGCTATGTGGTTATTGGTATTATAGTGTTATGCAGTTGCCGCACACACCAGAGAGCTTATAGGTTGTGGAGTGTCCTAAAGGTACCTATATAGTGAATAACATCTACAGCACTTGTAAGGTATGGCAATGTTAGTTGTACTGAATGAGATGGGCTACCAACTACTTTCACCCACATGTTTACACACTCACAAACACTTTCAGACACACTAATGCACACCACACTCATTTGACAGTACTGAGATCCATGGGTTCAAAGAGTCATAGGTGTGTACATGGCAAATGGACATGGAGGCTTTACAAGGCTAGTCCATGGAAATACACTGGCATCATGCCACCTGACGATACTCTCCAGTGTGTCTACTGAGTATAATCACTGGAGTGATCCCCAGGGTGGGTATTCTATTCCCCATCCACTCCTTCTGATATCTCTTGAAGAGGGCCAATGATGTGCTCGGCTTGACATGTATGTGGTGTCTATTCCATGGGGTGGCCAGTGTCTGGGTTGTGAACCTGTCTCTCCAGCATGTTCTGTTGATTGTGAGGATGGGGTTGAGGTATCT
The DNA here is from genome assembly GCF_019279795.1 of Protopterus annectens. Lineage (NCBI taxonomy): Eukaryota > Metazoa > Chordata > Ceratodontiformes > Protopteridae > Protopterus > Protopterus annectens. The sequence continues at coordinate 609,289,810 of NC_056750.1, read as the reverse complement.
GGAGCATACTGTGTGGACAGATTGGTTTCCTCGGATGTAGCATTCCTGACAGGGTTGGGTCAGACATGGCTGTGTATGTCAGGCAGAGATCGCACTTAAGTAGCCAATATGAGACAGGGATTCATTGCAGTTGTTGGAGACTGTCCATATAGGGAAAGTGTGTAGCACCTAAGATCCTCTTTGTGAGGTACATTTGCAGCCTCTCCTGTTGTTGCTGGTATCCAGTGGGGTACATGGAAAATAGGCCAAGTACACATTGATTGGCCTGTTGAGGGTTGTGTACAGGAGAAACACTATCCTTTTACTTCCCAGATTCAACACCCTGAGTCAGGAGAAGTGATACATGGAAGGATGTTCAAAAGACAGTGGCACTGTGGTGGTCACCATAGAGCTCACTGTCAACCTGTGTTCCCAGTTCCATTATACCAACATCAATGTTCAGTGGCCTACCATCAATGTATGACTTTATGGGAACCATGTCATACCCAAAGGGGATGGCAGCACATCATCTGGGATTGAGCTTATGTCCAGGGTTCTGACAATAGTCTTAGGTCTCAGAGAGGCCTTTATGAAGGATGTCAACCTCACATGGGGGGGGTAATGATAGCACCCACCTTGCAGTCATCTGCAAACATTGTCAGCCATGGCACCTTTGTATGGGATGGTCCTCAGAGGTGTAGATCCCAAACATGAGGGAACCCAGGTCCACAACCTGTGGGACTCCACTTGTGACTTTTCAGCAGTCTGACAGAGTCCGCTGCTTTCACACTGTGGGTTCTATCTGTGAGCTGGTTTGGAGGCACCTACTGATATAGGTGTGGCTACCTACCTGACTGTGTGTATGATTCCAGAGTGGGGAGTGATATCCAAGGATTAGATGGGCAGCATAACTTTGTTATCTATTCCATACTGTCACCTAGTTATTGCACATGGTACAATGCTTAAAGGGCTGCAGAGAGTCTACAGGTCCCTCTACAGTGTATGACAAGTGTGGGCCTTGTAATGTGGACACTGGGACATGTACTGGGTGGGGAACAGCAAAAAGTAACAACACCCACCCCCCAATGGATATGGTTCTCACACAAACACAACAACCCCCTCACAGACAGGATACTGTTCAAACACACACACACACACACACACACACACACACACACACACACACACACACACACACACACTTGCCCAGACTGAGATTAGAACACCTACCTATCTATTTTTTGCTACTACAGTGTTTCATGTTTATCACACACACCACAAAGCTTATAGGGTGAAGGTTGTGCAAAGATACTTACTTCTAAGGTGAGGAACATCACCTGCCCTTGTAAAGTATGGCAATGGGTGATGTACTGGGTGAGAGAGGCCACAACATACTTTAAACTATTAATATATATATATATATATATATATATATATATATATATATATATATATATATATATATATATATACATACACACACACACACACACACACACACACACACACATTTGCCAGAACTGAGATTAGAACTCCTACCTAACTAGCTGTTTGTACTATAGTATTACACAGTTATCACATGCAGCACAGGGCTTATGGGGCTGAGGCCTGACGAAAGGGAATTCTAAGGTGACTGATAACTGCAGGACTGCTAAAGCAGGGAAAGGCGAAGCATACTGGGTTTGAATGGACCCAAAAGCTTTAACTTGTAAACACACACACATTTATATTTGCCAGGACAGGGATTAGAGCTCGTATATAACTAGTTATTTGTATTATAGTGTTACACAGTTATCGCATGCACCACAGAGCTGATGGGGCTGATGTCTGATGAAAGGGACTTCTAAGGTGACTGATGTCTGCAGGACTGCTAAAGTAGAGAAATGGGAAGTGTACTGGGTTTGAATGGACCCAAAAGCTTTAACTTGTAAACACACACACACACACACACTTTAACATTTTCCAGGGCTGATATTAAGACTCCTACCCAACTAGTTATTTGTACTATAGTGTTACACAGTCATCTCATGTGCCACAGAGCTTATGAGGTTGAGGCCTGATGAAAGAGACTTCTATGGTGACTGATATCTGCAAGACTGCTAAAGTAGGGAAAGGGGAAATGTACTGGGTTTGAATGGACCCAAAAGCTTTAACTTGTAAACACACAGACACACACACACACACACACACACACACACACACACACGCGTGCACACACGCTTTTACATTTGCCAGGACGGGGATTATGACTCATATCTAACTAGTTATTTGTATTATAGTGTTACACAGTTATCACATGCACCACAGAGCTTATGGGGCTGAGGCCTGATGAAAGGGACTTCTAATGTGACTGATACCTGCAGGACTGCTAAAGTAGGGACAGGGATGTGTACTTGTATTGAATGGACCTAAAAGCTTTAATTTGAAAACACACACACTTTTACATATGCCAGGACTGAGATTAGAACTCCTTCCTAACTAGCTATATGTACTATATTGTTGATAGGTTGATAGATAGATAGATAGATAGATAGATAGATAGATAGATAGATAGATTAGTACTAGGCTAATTGCCCTTGCGAGCCATTTTAAGCCTAACCAATTATCCCCTGTGATATTACGCAGTTATCACACACACCAAAGAGCTTATGGGGTTGAGGCCTGATGAAAGGGACTTCCAAGGTCACTGATATCTGCAGGACTGCTAAACTAGGGAAAGGGGAAGTGTACTGGGTTTGAATGGACCCAAAAGCTTTAACTTGTAAACACACACTGTTACATTTGCCAGGACTGAGATTATAACTTCTACCTAAGTAGTTATTTGTACTAGAGTGTTATGCAGTTATCACACATGCACAGACCTTATAGGGCTGAGGCCTGATGAAAGGGACTTCTAATGTGACTGATATCTGCAGGACTGCTAAAGTAGGGGAAGTGTACTGGGTTTGAATGGAGCCAAAAGCTTTAAATTTTAAACACACACACAAACACCCCCCCCACACACACACACACACACACACACACACACACACACACACACACACACACACACACACACACACACACACCATGCATGTGATTTGACAGATGGAATGCAGCATGCCTGTGATACAGCAGAGGGCATGCAGCTCAGACATTAATAGTGTTAGTAAGCATACCTCCCTGGGGTGCACACTACAGCAAGCAGGTGTCATATCAGTAGCCATGCAGTTCACACAATCATGGTAGTATGCATGCATCCCCATGATACACCATGTGGCCCAGAACAGGATAACAGTACACATGGCTGACGTGACCTTGACATGTAATCTGCTGACATGTGCATTAACATGCATACATGTCTGACACAATGGCATCCTGACACATGTACAGCATCATAATGGGCTTCACATTGCAGTGTTGTCTGTATGCCCTACAGATAGAATGCATGTTTAGCAAATGTGCATGAGCATGGAAGGGTAGTGTGAGCCGTCTACATTGCTATACAGTGTGAAGTACAGACACTGTGCCATTGCATGGCATCATGAGGCATCTATATTGCTGTAGAATGCATAATATGTACACATTGCATAGCCATAACTGCATCCTATGATACAGTCGTGATGTTTAACAGATTGTATATGGTAGACTTCAGTGACACCTCCAGTAGCTGTGCACAGGCTTTTAGGATGTCCAGTGTACCACATCAACTGTACAATTGGTCAACTAAGGCTATAATTGAACCATGTGTGGACAATGTGCAACAGGGTGTATACACATCCCATGTACTGTGTGGCTACATGTCTCTGGCCATCCCCCATGGCCATGTGTGCACATGTGTTGACCAAATGTGTATGATGGCCATCTATCTCACATGTCTGTGTTGTCCCATATGACATACACCCATAGATGTCAGATATTTCACAATCCACAGGGCTATGCAGACAACAGGTTGTATGTTTGGTATGTGGGGTATAGGTCATGCGATAGTGTGACAATATTGCAGACAGAACACTACATGTTTGGGACATGTCAGGTGGCACATCACAATGTGTGCACCCAATGCAGAGGCATATGACACAATGGTGACACCTGTGGGCTGCCCATATCACAGCTCACTGTGTGGTACTGTGTGAGTACCACACATGTTGTTCCAATGCATACTACATATGCCTCCATTGTAGAACAACTCCACCGTTGTATGCACAGCTGACCACACATGTCACAATGACAAGTACTGTGGTTTCAAGTCGGTGTATCATTTCATTTGTATATATTGCACATGGGTGGCCTGTGTGAATGATAGGTGATGCGACCTGTACATGGTGACTGGAACAAACTTCAAGTGTGCAAGTGTTAACTGGCCACATGGCAAATAGATCTACACTGTAACATGCCTGATACTGATGACAGTCTCACCTGCAATGGACTCATGTCTGTGCGGCATGCCAGAGGTACCTGTATAGGGGTGACACAGCAGTATGAATATTATCCATGACTGTATGACAGTCACAGGTTGCACTGTGCATGTTAACACATTCACCTGTGTAATAACATATAGTATGCACATGTGTGAATACAAAGAGTAGCATACTGTAGTATGCAGCATGTGTGTCCACATACCTTGCATATGTTGTTACTTTACATAATGTACAGTGACACATGCAACTAAATGGGATATAATAGCCATATGTGCAGTACTGACTTACCAGGCAACTCCAGGCTCATTGGTTGGGAGACACCCACCTCCACAATGGCAGCTAGTGTTTGTGGATGCTGTTCCCTGGGTGTCCCCAGACTGGCCAGTAGCTCCTCGGTGTGTGTGAGTGGGGGCTGGGTTGGTGGCCCACCACCTGTTCCACCTTGTTCCCTGGCGATTGCAGTGGCACGCTGTTTTGCATGTCGTATCAAGTCTGTGCAGTGTCTGTGCACCTGCTGGTAGGTGCGGTTATGGCCATCCACATCATTCACCCTCCTGCATAGATCCTGCCACAGGTCATCCCGCTGCTGGGCATGCTGTGGCACATGGCTGAACAACAAGTCATAGTTCTCATGGAGCTGTGGGATGAGGACATCATCCTCCTGGTGGCTGTATGCTGGAAGGTGTGTACGGGGCATTATCTGTAAGACATAATGATGGTGACAGGTCACAGTTTCAGAGATGTACAGAGATACTGCTGCACATACATTTCTATGACATCTACTACATCTGCACAGTTATCTTTGCAAAGCATCATGACACTGACACGACTGACGTGTTTGTGTCACACACGTTACACCCATTATGCATTGGATATCATCACCATATATGTGTGTCACCTCATTACAGTGTTCATACTCCATGTGAATGCTGTCTTGCTGTGGGCATGTCTATTTGCCTGCACTTGTGTTCTTACCTATCTGCACATGCCTGGATGTGTCCACTGTAATGCTGTTGACCTTGATGCTGTTTATATGTCACATATCAACACAGACACAGCCGTAATGGACTTGAGCAGTGACAATGCACACATATGCATGGACCCCTGTACATGCATGTGTTTTGCCATATACATCTACACAGCACTGTGCAACTGTTCAACATCCTGCCATGGATCACCTGTGTTGCACATGTGATAGACATGGGACAATGGCTAGTCAGATGTCATTCGCAGGGATGGTTATCAACCATAGCATGTGCGGGCACGGTTTCCAAGCTGTAACAGACAGCCATTATGCCACCGCAAGGTGCATCCGTGCCACATTACTGATCCAGTCAGTTGATAGTACATCTACCATGCGGCCATCACACCATGTATGACTGGGATGACATGTGCAGCTTTGATGGACAGGGTTGCATGGTATGGCGTGAGTATGTCACATATATGGCACAGGGATCTGTCCAGCCTGTGGCGATCCTAGTATTAGGATGGTGGCTGTCCATGACATATGTCTTACAGATCAGGATATGGACATGTAGCATGCCCATCATCATGGTGTAGCAAATGTCTTTCTGCAAGGTAGACAGCATGCTGCATAGTGGAGGTGAGGATTGTGAAGTCTGGTATCGCCCATCCACGCATGGCCATTACCCCTTAAAGGTGGTATGTGATCCAATATTGGTCACCACAGTGCTGTATATGCCTGTCCAGTGATCTCCGTGCTCATGGATGGCACCCTGACATGACATGGGTACCTCATATGACTACCTAAGGGGCCTGGAGACGTCACCAAGTCAGGGGGTGCACTGCACAGCACCTTCCCTTACACAGTGTCCATAATGTTGACCACAGCCTAGGTAGTAGTTAATGGGTACAGGGATGTTCACCTAGCGGTGACAATGCTGGTATCATCCATCAGACTGTGCACATATGTCACACACCTCACCCACACAGCCCATTCTGTATGTTGTTCACAACACTGACACAGCTATACTCATAGGTCATGGCCATTCACAGCCTTACATACACAGATGCCTAACATTTGTCTGTGTGGTATGGGCTACAATGAGGGTGGAGTAGAACACATTAACCCTGTTCTACTGTAGCTGGCATTGGTGTGATGTGCACATGTCACTCCTGCAACTTTTGTAGGTGTGAATCTGTCAACAGGCCACTGGTGGAACACTTCTGTGACATACAAAGGTATTTGTAATCAAACATCCGTGCTGTCTTGTACATCTGTACTGCTAACATCTACAGTGATAATGGTTCATGGACATGCACACCATACTCAGCAGGGTTATAGTGCGATGCCACCCATAATGACTGTCATCACCACTTGTGGGTTGATATTATCCAGCACCCTATCTGTATTGTATGGTCATGCTAGGCACTTGTTCAGAACTTGTGAGCATGTCATGAGCTACTGATTAATATAGCACCCATTCCACACCATTTCCCACAGGTACACTGGCTGTCCTACACTTCCCATCTTGCTTATGGTACAACAGCTGTTGTACACACGTAAGTAACATATCCTGTGGGACATGGTTGTATATACAGGCATGTTCAACTGTCACGTACCAGTGCTACTGCCTGTCTATATGATGGATATGTCGTACATGTGGCAATAGAGCAATTGTCTCATGTACACATTCAATGCTCACCTCCCAACTTACGAGGAACATACCTCATTTGGGGTCTTAAAAAGTGCATGTTCCTCAAGGTTCCACATTGAAAGGGTCTGTCACACATTCATTGTTGGAAATTGTTTAACTGCTAGCCATGGCTAAATAGATGGGAATCATATTAATTCATTAGAATATCTTTTTTATACATAAAACCAGCCTATTTTAGCCATCATATGCCCTTCCTAGTTGAAGCTGTTAGTAAGCCAGTAGTAAGTGTTACACATTTTGCCCATTTGTCACACATTATGAGGGCTTATGTTCCTCATTTGGGGAGAGGAGGTTGACAGCTATGGCTGTGGGTAATGCTGTCACCAACCCTGACTGCACCTGACAGTCATGTGGGGATGTGTAACATTTGCAACACACCCCACCCATCACATAGTCTCACATGATCTCCACCACAGGCCACACCTATGAGGACAACTTGTGCAGTACGTCTCCATACTCTGTGTAGGCACCAGAGGTAGCCCCCATCATGGAAAACAACATCACCAGCTTATAGCCCACAGACTCATGTGTGCCCATCACATGCAGCCAATAGGGAGTTATAACATTCACAACACACCAGTTATAAGTGACTCTGTAGGGAGTCACACTGCAGTTCCACACAGCAGGCTACACAAGGTGATAGTCGCTTACATCTTGCTGTCGGGTAACTGGTTCTGCAACATAACCTATGCACCCATGCAACACCTCACCAGGTACGATGTGACTGTCATTCTCCATGTTAGTGTGACTGCCCTGAGATGCCACTTCACAGACTACGTGTGCAGGGACATGCAATAGCTCACCAGTCTTATAGCCCTGAGGGTGTGGGCCAAGCCCTGGGGAGCATTATGCATTCGTCCGGACACGATACCACTGTACAATGACTGACTGTGTCACTTCAACAGTTGCCTATGCTCCTATTGTCATTCCACAGGCATCTGGTATCTGTCCGCTTTGACTGACCTGGTCAAACACAATGCTGTGGCACAGATGACTTGCACCTGTCATCCCTGGGAGTACAGCTCACATGTAAGGCTCTTGCTACTTCTATACTGCCTGTCTTGCACAGTTTCCAATAACAGTCACTGGCAGAATGGGAACTGGCAAGCACGACATGGGATCATGTGACACAATGCTTGCATCTTCCTCTGTGACGCACGCAGGCAAGGCACACCTTATAATGCACCACTCCAATATCTCTGCAGTGACTGGGACCTGCCCCTAGGTTCTGCAGAGCACACCTGCAATGACAGGTTATAGACAGACAATACCTTTCAGGCACATACCTGGACCGGCACACCCACAGCTGAGGGGTTCCCATATCCCACTATGTTGTGCACACATCCTGGCTAGTTACTTAGCACAATGCATCAGAGGTGCTTCATGTGCAACTAACTGTGTCCGGGACCACTATACACATTGTAACAGGCTACAGAGTCAACATCATACCCCACGGGTAATATACCTCATTTGTTGGTATATTGGACAGTGGGGCTCAGACAGCTACTACTGATTTGTGACTGACACTACCCCACACTTAACTGGGATAGCCAGTCATGTACCGACACATCCATGAGTCATAACCTCCACTCTGCTGGATCAACCCATACACACCACCTCCGAGACCAAGATTAACCTTGACATGAACACTACCACCATGTGACTGGTGTTACACACCTGGGGTTATCCCCTCATTGGTGGATTCCGAACATATGCTAATCAACGTTGTTAGCCACATCCCGGCACCACACCCATCACAGCATACACAGTACATGAGTACTACAACACCTACTACAGACATCTTCTGACAGTGGTTGTTAAAGTCATGACACCCGTGCAGATGGACGATGCACATACAAATGCTGTAACATACCCCAGTGCACTTCATTAGCATGTACACAACTGCATGGATCATGCTATTCCACACAGAGCCATGATGGTACACACCTGATAACAGACGCCACTCTGGTGGTCATGTTCCATGGACATATGATGTACAACAACAGGTGTAGGCTGTTGCACAGTGGTGTACATTCCCATGGGTGGGGTAGCTCACTGGTCAGCCTTGGTAGGGCCACAGGATCCCTCATCACATACTCCAAGACTAGCTACGTAAACATTACTGTGACACATACCGGGGTGTACCACCAGGCATTATGGTGGTATGTCAGTAGTCGATGGCAACACCCACATCTGCTGTCACATACAACAGTCACTCAGGAACATTACAGACCCAGGTGATGTTGGCAACGTGCTGGAGGATGGATTCAATGCTAACATTACACCCTCTCACTCACTACAGGGCCACAATCTGTACAGGAACATTGTGGTGTCCCTGTGGTCACACTGACACAGTACTAACCTGCACTCTATATGTCCTGTGACACTGGCCCCATGTCACCTTCCAACATCCCAGGCTTTGATGTCCACAAACCTCTGAATGACATGTCTCCCCACTAGGCCACCATATTCAGTAATAGCCTTGTTTCAGACATTGTAGACCCTGAATGGCACACAGCAGCATTTATCACACTACACACAGGTGGCACCACAATGCATGAGTGGGACTATAGTCCTACACACCTGACTGGACTGTTCTGCATGGCTGTGGGGCACATCATCAAGGACGTCATTCACAGAGACATTGTTGGGCTCCCGTCCTTTGATGCCACCTGGGTTGGGCTTGTTAGGGCCAGAGCACTGCCCCTACACCTGGTGGACTCCTTTCATACAGTTACCAGGGCAGTTGCTGATGGTACGGGAGTCCACACATCCTACATTGTCCTCTCATTGCCTTTCAGCACCATTCTCCATTCTGGTATTGACAACATACACATCCACCTGCACATCATACCCTATGTCTCAGGATGTTATGCAATGTGGCTCATGGACAGGACACGCACAGTGAGGCCAGCATACCATAGTACCTACTGCATGTCAGTTACATTTGGCATACCACAGTCCTCAGTCATAGGGCCCCTCATGTTCAGTATATGCTTCCCTGTGGTACAGGCTAGCAGAGGGGACTTTCCCTGCCTAGCTTTACAAACCCCTGCATACAAAGCACCATGATTGCTCCACCAGCTGATACTGACTCCATTCATATGGGTGTCACTGTGACAGTTACCTGATATGACTATCATGGCATCAAGCTGCATGACACAAGGTGCATGAACATCACCTTTGCATTACACCATTCACCCACTGGCTATCACATGGGTGGTAGTCCCCTAGATACATATCACATTGTACATGTTTGCAGTACACACATATGTCGCACCCACTCCTGTGGTTACTGTATTGCCACTGTGGCGTGGATATCCTTCTATGTGGACACACTTATCTGTACTGGGTGTGTAGCTGGTGCATAGGCACCCATTGTACCTCTGAACTCAAGACTTCTACACACATTCAAGGGTACACCACCCCATTTAGGGTGTACCTTACACAACAGCTACAGCTTTACATACCACAACATTAACACGCCATGACGTTTACTGAGCTCCGACAGTTTAAGTATGCGGCTGCACTACAGACACCACATCTGTACACATTTGCATACTACATACTCAGGGGTGACCTATGCTGATCAGACAGGGCCCATGTCCACAACATTATTAATGGATATACTCCTCATACACGACATAAGCAAAAGCCACTGTGAGCAACATGCTCATGGATATGTGCACACATGCCACCATGAGTGGGATGTGCTTGAGGGTTACATTCCCAAACCGGACACTCACCATGCTTTGGAACATGAGTCCTATGTACATCATGCAGGGACACTCAGTACCACTGTTCATGTGATACCTCCCTTGGTGGTTGGGGGACACATGTAGGCCTGGGATCACTGCAGTGGCTCTACTATGCAGAGGTGCAGGTGACGCATGGCTCTGCTGTTCACAGGACACTACCCTAGAGAGGTGCCACTGGTGTGAACACTGTAGTTGTGCTTACACATGGACTTGCCAGACTGCATAGTGCCCCACTATGCACCTGTGAAGCTATTACATGTCCTTTGTGCATGGTTACTTGGTAGCCCTTCCATTTAGATTAGCTATCATGCTATTACAATGTCCCATGCCTACAAGCCATATGTATCCTGTTATTGTACATGCCAATAGACGATACCTTTGGTATGCATGATATGCCTGTTATGCTGTGTAGAATATCTGTCATATCTACCTACAATACTATACATTACACATATTTCACATAGTATCCCATAATGCAAAGCATGCTTGCACAGCGGGACCACCTTAGATATGTCATTGACGTTATATGCCCATACACATGCGTGCTATGACAGTATATCAACATATACTATCCCCTGCAATGGCACATACTTGTTGGACATACCCTACCACTGACGGCGGGTTGTATGAAATTGTTCTGTTTAACGCCCTCATGTAGCATCCCTTGTGGTGTCTGTGATGTGTACCTTGTGGCCCACTGCTGGACGCACAGTTTCTATAATCGTTAGTATGCTCAGCAAGACATCACTACATAAATACCTTTTCCCACTTTATGCATTGCGGACACGTTTAATTAATGCAAACCAGGCTATACATACAGTAAAACTAATTAATACAGATCATGCTATACATAACCTTACATATTGGGTGTTCTACATACCTTGTTATCATTACGGAGTTTCGTCTCTATCTCTCTCACAGTGTTTCAACTGGTATTCGGTATGAGCATACGGTTTGAATGTCTGGCAAGTCATCCTTATATACGTTGATACCTGTAACATGTGGTTTCATCCCGCCAATTGGTGTTCCTGAGTGACTAATTACTTGCATATCAGCTGTGCAGCTACTCCATTCGCCAATTACGTGGCAACAGTGAGGTATAATTGAATTCTCCACTTGGGCGTTGCCTATTTGCCCTACCTTCGGGGAGTCGGTCTGTATTGTGTTTTGTTATGTGTAATTGCAACTGCTATGCATGGAGACAAGTATGCTTTGGATTCATGTCCCCCGTGGATTGCGTGTGACAACTAGAGTATGTGGTTCAACATGTGGGTGTACCTGTCATCCCAACATCTGATAACGGACTATTGCAAACAAAACCTGTAACATGGCTGTTTGTTCCATTATACAACGCCTGCAATTTTGCATGACGCCTTTAATTGTGTCTCTCACACAGTATGTTGAGGTTTCTGCAGATGTAATTGACTGACTGGATGTTTGTGCTGCTATTACAGTCTGTATTGCTTTAGTTTCTAGTGTGGGGGATGTCAGTGGGTGTATGTAGCATATACAGGTTTGTGGGGCTTGCATTTCTACATATTCCATATATATGTGTGTGGGCTCCATCCCTAATTAGAGAGATAACAGTTAGTAGACTTATGTTACGGGATTGTACATTGGGCCATTGTTAATTGGTTTCTATATTGTCTGCAGGTGAGCTTGCTACTTATATACCTCCAGAATTGCAGCGATATATCAAGGGATATGTGTAAGTGACAGCTATCCCTTGTATTTCTGTCCCAGATATTTGCAGTCATTGCGGTTGTGTTGGTAAAAGAACCTGTTTGCCATGGGGTTGCCACCTTTTCATATGGTTATTGTTGGACACTTGTGGGACACACGGCGGTGTTTACAGGCCAACACATAGCCATGGTCAGTACACAGGGTAGCACATACTTTTATCCTCAATACATACCTATTGTTGTGGGACTTTGGCTACTTATCATATTGCATGTAACATTTACGTTTCTTACATACAGGCATAACTATTAAATATGACTATTACATTATATATGGGACATATTGATGTCCTATAATCTCAGACATTTGCCCTTTGTACTGTTTTATGTCAGGACACACCTGCCCATGGTGGGGCTTTCCCTCCTACTGTGGGACAGGTGGTAACCGTATGCCTATGGCTAGCTATACCCACACCTACCGTACTGATCTACCTCTGACTTGGCACTAACAGACATGTTGCAGACACACACACACATTACAGTCACACGGAGATGCACATGGCACCCTCAACGCACACATACACAGACTACGGCACTCACAAACACATTTGAACACAGTACCTACGTGGACCGCAACACTGGCAGCAGTGACTAAATGTCCCTTCATATCATCATACTATTACTCATGGCTGTACTGTTCTGGTACTGTGTTCTATCGGTCTTTCAGCCTCATGGTTACGCATGTCGGTATGTTACACATTTCATAGTTGGCGGTATCCTATTTATTTGTACCTCCAAGTTGTTATGAATGTCATTGACCTATCTATATATATTTGCAGATATCGCTGAATCCATCTATATCAACATATATCACTCTATTGCCCTTTCTATCTGTATTATATATATGCATATGTGTACATATATATATATATATATATATATATATATATATATATATATATATATATATATATCTGGTGGGGAACGTGACAGGCACACAGCACCACCATATGCTGTAAGGCTCATGTACTGTGTACTGTCAGGTGTTGACATTACGTGTTCCACTAGCTGTTGTGTGTACAATGTTTGAGGGCTGCCTATGTAGGAGTCACACATTGGGCCACCTATACATTACAATTTACAGGTGGTCATGTTTGTGTGCCATCCATTTTACTGTGTGTGCAGGTGGAGAGGTGTCAGTCCGTAGGGGCCTACACTGTCAGGTGCTATACGTTCCCTCTTTGCCAAGGCGTAGGCATATTGGGCACTCCTCCGTCTGCCTACTGGGGCTGGCACAGTGTGTTCATGGTCTGAATCCCTCTGTGCCTGTAATGGCCTTGACAATTGCAGTGGGCTATGAGGGCCTTCCCCATTTTGTCCCTGCCGCAGCTGCTTCTGCAGGATCATATTATGTAGCATGGCACATACTATGACGATGTGGGCACACGTGCCTGGAGAGTACTGCAAGGCTCCACCAGATGTATCCAAGCACCGGAACTGTGATTTCAGCATCCCGAGCACACGCTCTATGATGATTCTGGTTTGTGCTTGTGCCTCTTTATGGCGTTCTTGCATGGGTGTGTGTGCATTTCTGATGGGAGTCATCATCCATGGCTCCAGTGCATAGCCAGCATCCCCCACAAGATGGCCATGTGGGATGTCCCCCCTGACAAATACCTGATACAGCTGTGAGGCATGCCAGATATGGGAGTTATGGTAGCTTCCAGGGCTGCCAGCACACACATCCATGATAATGCCCTGGGCATTGCACATGACCTGGCAGTTGATGGAGTGGAATCCCTTGCAGTTTATGTAGGGCCTACCATGCTCACCGGGTGGTGACTTGATTTGTATGTGCATGCAGTCTATCGCACCCAGTACCTCTGGGTAGTGTGCCACATGGTGGAAGTGGCGCATATTGCTGGCCAACTCCTCCTGAGTTCGGTGGAAGTATATGTGCTCATTGGCATGTGCAAACATGGCATCCAGAAACTGGTGTAGTACCCTGGATGCTGATGCCTGTGAGATCCCCATTATATCTCCAGTTGGCCTTTGAAAGGTACCTGTGGCCAGTATTCGCAGGCTTACACATACCTTCGTGTCCACTGGGATGGGTTCCCCTCTGTTGTTTCTGGTTCTCAGGCGTGGCCGGCACAGCTCCACTATTTGCTGTAAGATGTCCCTGTCCACGCTGTAATGCT